>NW_019942566.1:493507-525234 GCF_002910315.2 Salvelinus sp. IW2-2015 | reverse complement strand
GTTAGGGTTAGGCATAAGGTTAGGGTTAGGCATAAGGTTAGGGTTAGGCATAAGGTTAGGGTTAGGCATAAGGTTAGGGTTAGGCATAAGGTTAGCAGTGTGGTTCAGCTGCTCACTGGTTTGCATGTTTTATTAGATATGAGGCAGCCACAGTGACCTTCACAAGCAAGGAAGAGATCTTTATCCAGCTTAAGCCCATCATGGCCATTGTTTGAGCCAGGTAGAGAGGAAATAGAACCAGTCAGGCACCTGTTTCACGAGGAGATGCTACATTTTAGGCTCTGGAGGTGAAAATAAAGGCACGTAATGGCGGCTGGTGGCAGATAATGTCACGGGCATCAATTGTCTGGATCCACAGAGAGGATCCCTCTGGTAAAATCTGGAGACTTCCTCCAACTCCTCCAATTAGTATATTTGGTAACAAATAAGTCTGTAGATTGTGTTGAATTGATAGGTCCTTGATTCTGGAATGGCTCAAAAATGGTGGATGCCCACACAGATTCAAACCTCCCTAATGTATTTATCAAAGTCACAATCTTAAGACCTGCAGGTCTACTCACAGTGGGGTAAGATGCTGTTACACACATCACATGTCACTGTCATATGAGAAATTAAACTTTCTTCCAATAACCTTTTTAAACAACCTGTAGAGCCACAGAATTCAATCCCATCAGCTGGAGAAGACCTTTATGGTCAAAATGTTGTCTGATTTATTGTGTGTAGGCAATACTGTGGGACACATTCTATTTACTGTAGACCCACTACAACTCAACTCCAGAAACTGTGGTGCTAGAAGCATATGCACTCAGTCACCCCTGGTGCCAGGCCAGCATTTCGTGACCATTCCTCTGAGCTGTGCTCCATTGGCAGAATAACGTTTTGTTTGATTTACGGAGGTAATCACAGAAGAAGGGTGGTTCCACGCCTCACATCTGCATACGCCTTGCCTTTTCAGAGGGTTCTAAGTTCAGCTCTCAGGAGGTGGAGCGCTCTACAGTAGCCTCCATCCACAAACCTAACAAAAATATTACTTTATTAAGACACACAAATACAATAGCGCCAATGTGTTTACCTGCCAAGTCTGCTGAGAACGGATGACATTTATTTTTTATATAAAGTTATTAACCTTTGGAGGCTGCCGCGTGGAGTGCACATATTGAAATCTTTCTTCACTTTACATTGTGAATGTGTTATAAAATACATCAGGTTAAGAAATGTGTGGCTGTGTGTCTGTATTCAGGGGATTTGTTTGAGTAATTTGTAATCTTCCAAACTTTGATTGAAAATGACTCTGGCACGCGTGCAGCATGCAGGCTACAGTGGTGGATCTACTTTATCTCCATTGAGAGTTATAGAATGTGTGCCATCAAGGAAGATTCTGTTTACAGACTGAAGGTGTATGCTACCGCCCATCACAAAATAAAGGAAGATTCTACCTACAGACTAAAGGTATATGCTTCAGCCCCAACATAAAACAAAGGTCTGTGAATAAACACAGATTATTTAAAATAAAATATTCACTATCAAACCCAGGATTCCGTGAATGCAGAGTTCACTGTTTAACTTTTTTCATAGGGATTCAGATGAAATTATAGCGCCTTTGATTACATCCTTTGAATATTCAAATCACATTCAAGCTCTTATTTTGTACATGTAGATCTTAAGATACCAAGCTTGATGGATGTGAATGCTAAACCCCCAGTTATACACTGAGTGTACAAAATATTATGAACACCTGCTATTTTCATGACATAGACAGACCAGGTGAATCCAGGTGAAAGCTATGATCCCCTATTGATGTCTCTTGTTAAATCCACTTCAATCCGTGTAGAAGAAGGAGAGAAGACAGGTTATTAAATAAAGATTTTTAAGACAATTGAGACGGATTATGTACGTGTGCCATTCAGAGGGTGAATGGGCGAGACAAAAGATTGAAGTGCCTTTGAACAGGGTATGGTAGCAGGTGCCAGGCGCACTGGTTTGTGTCAAGAACTGCAACACTGCTGGGTTTTTCATGCTCAACAGTTTCCCGTGTGAATCAAGAATGGTCTACCACCCAAAGGATATCCAGCCAACTTGACAGAACTGTGGGAAGAATTGGGGGTCGTATGCTTTAAAGCAATGCCCATTACAACGTCTACAGCAGAGCAGTGGTGTAGTGGAGGGTAAACGTAAGTAAACGTTTCCCCAGCTTAAAAAAAAAGAAATTGCTTGACAGTTTACCCACCTTTTGCAGAAAACGGCATTGAAAGTATAGGGAGCGTAACTTTTTAATCACAACTACTTTTTTCACCACTGCATCACTCCAGCAGAGGTACACAGTACAGTTGATCTGTGTTTCCGTAACATGGCCACGTGACAGAGAACGTAGGCGGCGAGACAGATCGACAGGGAGTGTCAGCCAGGCCTGCCTAGCCCAGCCTAGCCTCGGACCAGACCAGAGAGATCAATTCAGGCAGGGGTGAGAGAGAGAGACACTCCTCTTAATCCCACACTGGATCATGGACTCTGGGGAAAATGTGATGCCATGTGTTGGTACGGAAACAGCCAGGCTCCAGAGCACTCAGTCAGAAGATGTTTGGTTTAGTCAGCATCCCAAATAGCACCCTATTCCCTTTGTAGTGCCCTACTTTTAACCAGGGCTGATAGGGCTCTGGTCAAAAGTAGTGCGCTATATAGGGAATATGGTGCCATTTAAGACATACCCAGAGACTGACACCAAAAATTTCCAGCTGGTGGGCAAAGGTCAGAAAATGTACTTCTCTCATAGGAGGATTTAATTAGATTCTTTATTATATCAGTCACCTCAACATGACAAAACTTCTTGATTCCCTTTTGGTGGATAATTCAGAGGGATGTATGAGTGAAATGCATGATGAAGGGATGAAAGAAAGAAGAGGGGTGCTGCTGCTTACTCATTTACAGTTAATATGGGTGGAAGGTGGAAGTCTGTAAAACGTTGCCTTGGATCCCCACCCAGTGGCTGTTCAGGATCCAGCCCCTGCTGCCAAGCTATCAGGTCATGCTGAATGAAGGTCCTAACAGACCTAGGACCGGATCCATCCACAGATAGAGTAGTTAGAAGTAATAGACTCTGGTATAACTCTGTTAATAGACTATGTTAATTATGGATACTAATATACTAGGAACACAGTCTACATGGAGCTACTGGGCGGTTTACTTTCTCAAGCATATACTGCATGTGTCCCAAATGGCACCCTATTCCCTATATAGTGCACTACTTTTGACAAGAGTCCTATGGGTTTTGGTCAAAAGTAGTGCACTATACAGGGAATAGGGAATGGGATGCACTTCCTTTTTCTTTGCCAAGGGCAGCTGTAACGGGTGTAATTCTGCCACCAGGAGGCGCCTAAAGTTCTGTAACCTAAGTCCCCAAGTCATCCTCAAACTTGAGTAATCTTTTAGCTTCCAGCACTTTCAATTATATTRTTTATAGAACACATGATTAATTGGTATACATGCAATCACTTTTATGAAAAATACTAATGTTTTGTTATTTAAATGTATATAGAATGACAAGTAATATTATGGTAGCTGAAAATTGCCTTAGAACAACAGGCTAGGCTTATACAGTACGTAAGGTATAGAGCTAAAGGGTCTGACAACAACTGGACTGATTAAAACATGGATCTCATGGTTCTGTATATAAAAGTAATTTAATTAAAACAGTGAATTAATTACTAGTAAATTGCCCTACCTAATGTCCTGTGACTAGTACAGTGGCCTCAAGTACTCTTATGTCAGTCAAATCTCTCATAATCAGCACCATTCAAAATGAATAGGTTCCATTTCAGACGGTTTGTCTGTAATAGAAAATAAACCACCATGTCTATTACAGAGATGGACAGCTTTTAATGGCTTTTGCTGGAGATTTTATCTCACAACAAAGCGACAAAAAACAGGGATACATTTTCTATGTGATTAAATTTAACAAGCTTGTCTGAAATGCGTCTTAGTTTATTTGACAAAAGCAAGGAGTGCAAACTCCAAAGTATCAATTTGCATACAGAAACTCTATGGGAACATTTTAATTCCTTCTAAATCCTTTTTAATGCTTATTACGTTTCTGGTCCATGGTTTTCTATTGGATTTTCTGACCCTTTCAAGTTAGGGTTCATGTCAAAACAACGAAATAAATCTGAATTGTCATGTCATGTTATTGTATAATGGATGGGAATGTACCTGCAGGTGTGTCAGTATGTATCACATATTACATTGATGTTGTAACGGCTCTCGTTGGTGGAAGGAAGAGTTGACCAAAGCGCAGCGTGGAAAGTGTTCATGATTCCTTTTATTCAAAAAACACTTCAACAAAATAACGAAAGCGAAAACGAACAGTTCTGTCAGGCACAGACACTAAACAGAAAACAAGATCCCACAAAACCCAAAAAGAAAATGACAACTTATATATGATCCCCAATCAGAGACAACGATAGACAACTGCCTCTGATTGGGAACCACACTCGGCCAAAAACAAAGAAATAGAAAACATAGACTTTCCCACGAGTCACACCCTGACCTAACCAAACATAGAGAATAATAAGGATCTCTAAGGTCAGCGCGTGACAGATGTGTTGACTTTGTGACCACAGTCATAAACCCTGCCTATTTCTACAATTTCTCTTCTTAAAATGTGATATTAAACCTACCACTAACCACACTGCTAACCTTATGACTATCCCTAACCTTAAATTAAGACCAAAAAGGGCATTTTTGTTCTCATAAATTTGTATGATAATAGCCAATTTTGACCTTGTGGCTGTGCTATCACCTGGAAACCCAGATGAGAAGGGACAAGGTGATGATGCAAGCATATCTGACCAAAGAGGATCCAGAGGAAAATAAAGATGTAATTTTTAAAAATGTAACTAGGCAAGTCAGTTAAGAACAAATACAGAATAAGTATTGATACACATTCAGTTCTTATTCCTGCTTAATAACAAGACTATCCAGACAAAGTTAAATTATATMCAAAATATGCCATTGTGCGAAAACTTCATATAAAGCTAACCAAAGGTTTTTGTTGAAATATACTATGTTAAAAACACAAAATACTAAAAATACATTCATTATTTTGCTAACAAAAATGAAATGCTATATTGTATGATAGCTGCCATGGTAAATGTATTCTACAATACAYCGTCTTGAGAAAGGTACACAGCAAAAATACTGCTGGTGTAGGTTGATTCCCATTCGAGTGGTTGGATGCTATTTTCAACAGTGCATCACAGTTAACATCTATAGAAAAGGCAGTGCAAGTAGCTAGTTACTTCTGGTGCAGGAAAAAACATACAAATCAACATTTCAATGTCTGTTCATTTACAGTCAATCCATGTGTCTCTTTGAATAAAAATCACTGAATCAAATTGTTGACCATTTAATACCGTTATTAGACTTTATTCTAATGCGTTTTTTGGTGGTTGTTCTCTTCATGCCTGTTCTTCTGGGTTTCCATGGTTTCCCAGCTGGAACAAAGAAAATGACATATCGTCATATAGGTTATTATTCAGTTGTACAACTGACTATGTATCCCCCTTTCCCTTTCCCTTTCCCTTATTAAGTCACAGTAAGGTGCAAAACGTTCGGTTTGCCTGCTGGGGGGGGAGAGCCTCAGCTCGACTAAAACCATCTAAAACTATTGAAAACTGTGTGCAAATGAACCTAAACTACACATATTGTCAGTTATAGCATAATCATATATTATATTACACAAATATCCAATTAATGTGGCCAAAATTGAGAGATTGAGGTGTAACCCAGCTGTTTTGGGGCACTGTACTGCATTCAAAGCTGGCTGCGCTTGATCCCGTTAGAAATGGAAAAGTCATAAAGCATGTACCTTATAACCTGATCCACATACTGCACCACTACTACAACTCAGCTTCCTGGACGTGTGAGCAGTTCATCTATTCAGTATCCCCAGTCACATCATGACCTAAAACACAGCTACATGTAACTTCTACCTGTCTATAATCTGCCACATTTAAATTATTACTGAGATAGTAAAAATATACTCAGCGTGTTAGCTTTCGCTAACGAGAAGCCTTGTAGCCATTACTGCAATTATGGGGAACATGCAAATGGTTGCTGGGCTGACAAATGTAATAAGTCTGTTGTTCACTATTTTCAACAACACCACCTTCCTCCCTTACCTCCCAGATCTATCTTCAGATAAACAAAAAATAGAGAATACTGGGTGTGCGTGTACGTCTGTGGGTGGGTGAGTGTGTGCGTGCACGTCTGTGGGTGGGTGAGTGTGTGCGTGCACGTCTGTGGGTGGGTGAGTGTGTGCGTGCACGTCNTGTGGGTGGGTGAGTGTGTGCGTGCACGTCTGTGGGTGGGTGGGTGTGTGCGTGCACGTCTGTACATGCGTACGTGTGTCATGACCATTATTATACCTTTAGCACAGACGTCCATGCAGCTTTGTCTGGATATAAAGTTGTTGCTGCTTCCTCCACAACCTGAATAGATGAACTGCTCACACATCCTGGAGGCTGAGTTGTAGTAGTAGCGCGGTATAGATGCAGCACACCCTCCTTTATCCAGGGGATCCAGGCAGAGCACAGGAGTAGCTGTCAATCACACAAAACAACTATAAGAACTCTGAAAGAGAAGGCTACTCTTCAGCTAACATTATCTCGTTTTAAACCAAGAAGCTCATTGCTGGTGTCTTAATTACATTAGTAGATGTAAAATTGAGCGAGGGCACTGGATGGAATCATTTCGGAATAATGGAGTCTAAAGAAAGGACAATAAGTACTCTGTAAATGTAGTCTACTCTTCAGCTAGCATTGTCTAATTTTAGATCAAGAGGATCATCTCTGGCTTCTGAACATGAACAGATGCACAACTGAGAGAAGGCTGTATAGAGGGCCATTTGGAATCATTTCAGGGCAATTTTTGAGGAAAATTAAGGCACTCGCAAACTGTGAGACCCTTGAGTATCGTATTGACAGAGCAGGCTGTTAGAGTCAGGGTTGGTATTTTTGTACTRCTGTTCCTTCTATCTTGTTGAATTTCCTGATTACTTACAGATGTATGATCTTAATTTGAGCCAGCAGGAAAAAAATCCTACCGCAACAGGAAATGTGAATTATGGTGTAGATTATAATTCAAGATGCAATATGTAACTTTTTGGGCGACCCAACTAAATTCACATAGAAATGTTAGTTATAAATCTGTCATTCTCATTGAAAGCAAGTCTAAGAACCGGTAGATCTGTTTTATGCACGCTAATTATATGCTTCTTAAGTTAMATTTTTGCTTATTTTACTTTCGGTTTTGTGCCCCAGCTTCAAACAGCTGAAAATACAACATTTTTGGTTATGGAAAATATATTTCGCAGTGGTTTAGATAGTACAATGATTCTCTACACTATAATTTCTTATTTTGTCACATATCCTGAAATTAGGCAATCTATCTGAATTTTAGCAGCCAGGAAATGGTGGAGCGATTTCTGCATAGTGCACCTTTAATGAAAATGTTTGTAGGGGTTGATACATTTCGTAAGGGAAAATCAAGTCTAAAATTTTAAAGTGGGAATTACAAACTTCAGAAGCCTTTTTAAACGTCAAATACACTACAAGTTTAAAATGTCCTGGATGTGGGTGTTTACAATCAAATTGCCTGGCCGATTTCATGAAAGAGGTTCCTCTAATCTTGTTTCTACATACTTCTTCATGTAATTCTTGTGAGCAAAGTTAAATATGTTTCCGCAAAATTAATACAAAGTTAACAACACAACAGAGTGAGCACAGTAGAACACAGTAGAATATGGGTCTAACTAGCATTGTTCACATGGAATGAGCCTATGTGCTCAACACTGATGTGTTTACGTGGAATGAGCCTATGTGCTCAACACTGATGTGTTTACGTGGAAATGTTTTCTCTATTGTGCAGTACAGCTGATAGAAAACAGCCTGACTGTTGACTTTGACCATTCTCCACATACTTTTGTGTGGTCTACAGTACTCCATGCAAGACATCTGGTTCTGGAAGCGGTTCTCGTTGCCCTGACAGCCGCCGTAGACAAACTGCTCACACTGCATGGTGGTCATGTTGAAGAAGTAGCGCCAGTGCATGGCACGGCAGGGACCCTCCTCCTTCTGGAACCTGCAGATCTGGGGGATCTCTGGTGGGTGGAGGATGTGCAAAGACACACATTCTTATAAGAACTATTGAAAAATGAAACGTGTCACGGTGTATTGCCATTTACCCTAAATAAATTGATGTGTCCATTTCAAATCTTTAGTGCTTTAATAGGCCAGATTTCCACAAACATCATGATTTCAATGGTTACAATAGTTTTGATGGCATATCAAATAAATAAATACATTATTTAAAACAGCAAACTTTTTAATGCAAAGGAAAATGACTGCAATTGCTAAACAAATACAGTCTTTCATTAAAATGCAAATAAACTTACTTGGTATCCTAAAACATGCTTTCTTACATTCCATAAAACTCATGAAGTTGTTGCCATTCCCTTGGCAGCCTCCATAGCTGAACACCTCACATTGTTGAGTGATAGTATTGTAGTAGTAACGCTGGCTATCTCCTCTGCAAGGCCCCTCGTCTACTTGAAGAAGACACACCTCTGGAATGAGAAGAAACACACAACATCAACACTATTGCTGGCTATGTAATTAGGGTCTCTATTCAATCTGTATCGCTGAAGCGTTACAGATAACACGCTTGACATGTAAAGTTAAATTCCTGTTAAACCGGCAGCGTTTACCATAATGAGGGAACGTTGCCTTTAACTGTCAATCAAACTGTACCGCTGAAATTCCACGATACGGTTTGAATTATGCCCCCTAGGTAAAGACATCTCTGCTGAAGTACAGATTCATGTCAACAACAACTTTATCACTACTAGAAAGGCTTGAGCCAACGCCCATTATATTGATTATCATGGGGTTGAACGGTATTTTGGTGCTTAACTCTCATAACGAATAAAATCAACAGTCACGGTAATCAAATGTTTCTTTACCTTGTTTCGGTGACAACGCAAAAACGTAACAAAGGGAGCATGAAAGGATCAGAAAAATCAATAAACTGAACTCCATTGTTGTAGATCGGCTCTAAATTCAACTATCCTTCTAATTTTACGCACGAGATGTGCAGCCATTTATACTATTGTAAAGATTTTCCCAAGGGGCCGGAGGGGCGGGCTATAGCTGATGACTCATTTGTCATTTTCATAAAAATTCGTAGTAGATCTTAAAACGACTGATTAATGTGATGATTTGAATCATAGACAATGTCACATTTATAGACAGCTAAAATATTTATGCAAGACGCCCATCTTGGGTAATAGCTATGGTCTAATCATTGCTGTGGAAATACACCAGAATAGATGTAGGCTAGTCTGGGAACGGAACTACTATGGTAGTGATAATTAATAAATCATCGGTATCATGAAAATAATGATTTGTTAACAGGTTTATGACCATATGTGTCATGTTGTGGACTGCTGTCTTCAGAGTAGTTCAATTACATGATAATGTAGATTATTGTTGTTTCTTACATTTTTTAAGTAGTTTCTCTATATATATTCCAAAATCCCGCATTCTCCACATAAGAGATGTGTTTCCAACATATTTTTACTTGTTTTTTACTTGTTGAGGATAAAAGGCTGTGCGTGATTACGAAGTGCGCATAAACATAACTTTTGCGGTTAAATTCACGTATCGGATAAAAATGACAATTTAAATGTGTTTCCATTACATTTTCAACTCTACTGATGGTTTTGTCACAATTTTTGGGGGAGTTACATAGAGAATATGCCCACTCTGGTATAAGCACGTGCGCTCTAGCCAACAACTCGCAACTACAGTGACAGTATAGCCTGTTACTACATTATGAGATTGTTATGGACAAAATAGCGAGATTATTTTTATTTGTCAAACAGCAAAGCATCGATCATCATGTCACCAGAATAACGTCCTCGATATTTTTTGGAAATRRGCATTAAACTCATCACCATGCACTTTTACCACCCTGTGAAATTCATAATATATTTAATCTGTAGCCAATAAACGACATGCTTTCCCGCGTTGTAGTGGGAGGGACCACACAACATGTCATCACATGACTCCAAGTTTATTTCTATATGATGGTTATTATATCAATATTTGTGCATAAAAGCGTTTCCACCGCAATTTCTTACATAATACATTTTACTGACACAAAAAGATCCCAATTTTTGTAGCATATTTTGTGCACATTTATAAAGTTTACCGACAAATTGACTCTTTCCATCAGGCCTGTCATGATATTTTTTATCCGACAGGTACTTTACTCACACACAAAGTTTGCATTTGAAACCTAGTTGTTGTAGAGCACCAAACATGTTTCCAATTCATTTGCAGTGGAGATTCTTTTCGTTTCAAACTGGTCACCCTGTTTTGTTCTGTGCCTGAATCCAACACATACAGGCAGCACAATTCAAATGTAGGCTAGACTCAGTGCTTGACCTGTATTTGATTGAATATTGAATAGGAGCCTTGGTCTAAGAAAAGAAAGGCTTATTTCTCAATCTCAATACATTTCAATTACATAGGTGGAAAGCTAGTAGAGGACAGCAACAAGAGGGGGAAATTATTTCATAACATGAACCCCTGACTGTCCTCTTAATTAAACCTTGATTCCATCTCTCTCAGTATATTGTAGAGGAGGCTGTCATCCATTCCACAGAAATTACCTTCTCCACCCCATTCTCAACATGGGACAATACTCTTTCTCCCTTGACAGGAGGCTGTCATCCATTCCATAGAAATGACCTTCTCCACCCCATNTCCACCCCATTCTCAACATGGGACAATACTCTTTCTCCCTTGACAGGAGGCTGTCATCCATTCCATAGAAATGACCTTCTCCACCCCATTCTCAAAATGGGACAATACTCTTTCTCCCTTGACAGGATAATGTCTGACCAGTGACCACTATACTCCCACACACTTTTTCTCTCTGCACCTTTTCTCTGCACTGACATGAAACCTTTCTACATCTGAAAGGCACAGAACATGTCGGCTAATAGATACATAGGAACCCATCTCATGGATGCACCAGTTGCAGTATCGTTCCTACATCTACACTCTACACTGAAAAGACGTTATCTTGCTTCGTCCCAAAGCCATAGAAAATGTGACTTATAGTTACTTAGACAATACTAGCCTACACAGCTCATGGATGCAGCTATTGCAGTACCTCTATGATCTCAGTTCAAGCTCATCAATCCTTTATATCTSCTGGAGAACTGCTATAGTTGTCATATTCATAAATCAAATCAAATCTTATTTGTCACATGCTTCGTAAACAACAGGTTTAGACTAACAGTGAAATGCTTACTTTCAGGTCCTTTTCCAACAATGCAGATGGTCCTAATGATGATGTATCCTTCAACATGACAGGTTGAAGGTAAATACAGATTAGCCTTCTTATCATGCTAACATGAACTGCTAACATGTCATTCCCCTTGACCCATATCTGCATTGGAACAGTGAAGAGAACCACAGGCAAAATATTGTACGTATCAACGTATTATTCATATTCTTCCACTCTCAATGCCATTTTTAGACGTCTCAACAACACAACTTCCAACGTAACACCTGTACTTTGGAGAGTGGCCCTTTGCCCTCTGCTATGATTCTACAGTGTTGGAATAAAGGGCCTCGTTTTAATCAGATTAAGAGATTAGGATGTTTATGCAGATTACTTTATAACCTGGATTGAGGGAGAGGAGAGGGATTTCTCTAGCAGTTTTCAGGGGTGGAAGACTGGTCCTTGAAAGACGCGGTAAGTCCTTTTGTTCCTTGTCTTTTATGAATTAATATATATTTGATGAATTAATATTATTAAATTCATTAATCTAGCAATCATAGGGAAGGGATCATCTGAGTGTAGGATTGGGGACTATTTAAAAAATATAATATACCAATGAATATTCACAACCCCAATCAACAAAACAATTAATGAAGTACCACCTAATGTATGCAATTATGTTTATCAAGCTTCTACGAGGCACATTTTAAAATTGTTTTTGTGAGTGTGGCTCTACTTTAAGAATAATGTTTACCTTCCCTTCGGCAACAATGTATTTATTTTCTTTGACAGACAATGCCGGGGGTGATAAATATGGACGAGTTGACAGACGTGGATAAGGCTAAAATGGAAAGAGACCAAAAGAAGATTGAAGTCAAGCTTGAGAGATGGCTGGTAAATTCGACCAGCTTACTTTAATTGATCATTTTTCCAATTGTAAAAGTAATATCTATGTAGAAACAATAAGAGATCTGGATTGGTCATCAAATGAGACTGTAATGGCATTCTTGATATTAAAGTTGTGTGTGTTACCGGTAGACTATTCTTTTGTACGACAGACGTCTAAGTGCTGTACTGAGTTTATGGAGGCCGTTCAGGCCGGTGTAGAAGATGACACCCTGGTCAAAGGTATTGCAGAGGACAAGAACCCATTCAAGGAGTTGAAAGGTGGATGTGTCGTCTGCTGAAGAGGACAGGAAGAACAGATTAGACCCTCTCTAGTGCCCAAGGACATCCCCCTACCCAGGAAACATTGTTGGATCACCATTACCCAACCAAGAAGAAACAAAAAACAAAAAAAACAAATGTACATTTCTGAATATATATATAAACCTCATGAACCCATGTAAATGAATCTCCCTGAATTGATGCAGTAAATAAGAGTAGTTTTTGGCAATGATTGTCAGAGCTTTGTTGGATGGTTTATTTGTCAGTAAAGTGCTTGTCTCCCACGTCTCTGAGTGTGCACCATCTGTTTCGTTATTAGATGAAACCACAGTCATTAAATGAGCTTGTTTACAACTACAAGTCACCCGGGCTGTTTTCTAAGATTAAATAGCTGTTGAGCTCATATATTGTAACTGATATACAGTAACAGTCAAAAGTTTGGACACACCTACTCATTACAGGGTTTCTCTTTATTTTGACTATTTTCTACATTGTAGAATAACAGTGACGAAATTAAAACTATGAAATAACACATATGGAATCATTTAGTAACCAAGAAAGTGTTAAACAAATCAAAATATATTTTAGATTCTTCAAAGTAGCCACCCCTGGCCTTGATGACAGCTTTGCACACGCTTGGCATTCTCTCAACCAGCTTCAACTGGAATGCTTTTCCAACAGTCTTGAAGGAGTTCCCACAAATGCTGAGCACTTGTTGGCTGCTTTTCCTTCACTCTGCGGTMCAACTCATCCCAAACCATCTCAATTGGGTTGAGGTTGGGTGATTGTGGAGGCCAGGTCATCTGATGCAGCACTCCATCACTCTCCTTCTTGGTCAAATAATCCTTACACAGCCTGGAGGTGTGTTGGGTCATTGTCCTGTTGAAAAACAAATGATGGCCCCACTAAGCGCAAACCAGATGGGATGGAGTATCGCTGCAGAATGCTGTGGTAGCCATGTTGGTTAAGTGTGCCTTGAATTCTAAATAAATCTCAGACAGTGTCACCAGTAAAGCACCCCTACATCATCACACCTCCTCCTCCATGCTTCACGGTGGGAACCACACATGCAGAGATCATCCGCTCACCTACTCGGTGTCTCACAAAGACACGGTGGTTGGAACCAAAAATCTCAAATTTGGACTCATCAGACCAAAGGACAGATTTCCACCAATCTAATGTCCATTGCTTGTGTTTCTTGGCCCAAGCAAGTCTCTTCTTATTATTGGTGTCCTTTAGTAGTGGTTCCTTTGCAGCAATTCGTCCATGAAGGCCTGATTCACACAGTCTCCTCTGAACAGTTAGTGTTGAGATGTGTCTGTTACTTGAACTCTGTGAAGCATTTATTTGGGCTGCAATTTCTGAGGCTGGTAACTCTAATGAACTTATCCTCTGCAGAAGAGGTAGCTCTGGGTCTTCCTTTCCTGTGGCGGTCCTCATGAGAGCCAGTTTCATCATAGCGCTTGATGGTTTTTGCAACTGCACTTGAAGAAACTTTCAAAGTTCTTGAAATATTACGGATTTACTGAGCTGTATGTCATAAAGTAATGATGGACTGTTGTTTCTCTTTCCTTATTTGAGCTGTTCTTGCCAGAATATGGACTTGGTCTTTTACCAAATAGGGCTATCTTCTGTGTACCAACCCTACGTTGTCACAACACAACTGATTGTTTCAAACGCATTAAGGAAAGAAATTCCACAAAAATGCATTCCAGGTGACTACCTCATGAAGCTGGTTGAGAGAATTCCAAGAGTGTACAAAGTTGTCATCAAGGCAAAGGGTGGCTACTTTGAATAATCTGTTTTGGTTACTACATGATTCCATATGTGTTATTTCATAGTTGTAATGTCTTCACTATTATTCTACAATGTAGAACATAGTCAAAATAAAGAAAAACCCTGTAATGAGTAGGTGTGTCCAAACTTTTCACTGGTACTGTATGTTGTAAAGGGATAGGCTAATATGAATTATTGAATGATGGTACTGAGACAGACAGCTTGTAGCACAGATACCTCTAAAGCAAACATTCAAACTTATCCATTGTTTGTTTTTTCAAGTGTTTTTTCAATGGAAAAATGTCAAAGGGAAAATAAGCAGCAAGTATGTTTTAGTCACCACCTGCCATTATAAAGTTCACCCTTGGTACACTACGCCTTAATACTTTGCCTGTCATGACCTATGCCAACTGCAATGATACCTGACACGACCATTGCGCATGAGCGAATCCTAGACGCACACACAACTGTCACTTGTACCAGAAATGGCTCTGATTGACGGAGCTCTGCGACTGAACTTGGCAGGTGGCCGTCATTTCTACAAATTAACCTTGGCTAGCAGTACAAGGAAGCTGATTGGAAATGTGTCATCTAAATCCAAAGCCGCCAGTGGTTCACAGACAACGGCTGATCATTTAAAGACTCTATAGACTAGAACATTTTGCACTAAAGGTGTCTCTCAAAAGCTATGAACGAATGCTAGCCTAGCTAGCTATCAGAGCATAGCATGACAACAATGAAACACAGAAACAGAATACATAAATCATGATTAAATTTCACAAAGAAAGTTAACTAATATAGCTTTCGTGGATATGAATATTTGTGACATAACTCGCAAATGAAAGGTCACTAGCATAAAGGCTAATTCAGCTCGAGCTGTCCATAAACATGATGTTTATTGACCTCCACTTCGTGGTCTTATTTTTGTGGACAGATTTTGGGCAGAGTAAACCCTCTCGCTTCACCTCTTCTTCTCTGGTTATATAGAGCCCACACTTTTAGCTTTAGACCTGGGAGACCAGTAAGTGGAATCCTGCCAATCATTCATGTTTATCATTAGTGACTCTTTAAATGACGAGTCGGGTGTGGGATACTGTACCTAGTTGGAGCAAGGCATAAGCTAAACCCTACAGTAGGCTACCTGCAGCCCTTCAAGGCTACATATTGCTAGACTAGACAGTCGCCGGGGGCAACAATCTCAAACTACAAACAGAGACCCTATAAAAAGAAACAAACAAAGACTGAGCGGTAAATGGAATACATTTTTTTTGTGACTCAAACCCCAAAGGATGCAGGGAGGTTGAAAATAAACATACATGCAAAAGAATAGGAAGGATATTAAAGCAAAAAGGAAATGAGGAACAATATGAATACAACGCACCAGTGGGGAATATAGGAACTTCCGTTTATTAAAAGAATACAGTTGAAGGTTCCGTGCATTGTAAACTTGGTAATGGCACACAAAAGGGTTACGAGAAATTGTTGAGTGTTGAGTGACTACAATGTCATAATCACATTGCATATCCAATCAGAGTGATTCAGACCTATCCCACCAGGATGTTCTAACCTCACTTAATTTTAGAGTAAAGTAGAACTTCCGAGTTTACTCAATTCCAAAACCTCAGCTCAATCATACCTAGCCTATGTTATATTTGTACAGCTCTATGCACAAGGACTACTTTGAACAATGTCCACAGAAAATTTGACAAAAATACATTGACTTGAAGAACAGTGCAGATGCAAAATTTGGTAAAATAATGACGCTTATGTCTGCGATGCTAACATGCTGACCAGACCGGACACCTCGCGTGCGCGAGCGTCGCAAAATAAATGTAGAAATCCATGTTATTCAATTATTGCACCCACACTGCTCGCATGTGCCAACGCGCGTCTACGATGCCAAAGGCAAAAATATAACTCCTTTCTATTTCTGACGCACTGAAAGTCCTGCCTCTCCCATCTCCTCATTGGTTTATAGAAGCAGGTAACCACGTGCCGTCTTCTCATTGGTTATTCCCACGTGGGTGATTGAAAGACGAACTGTTTTGCCGGTCGTCGTRGTAATACTATGAAAGTTTAGATGCCGATCACCATATAAGTTCAAAGATGAAAAAGCCTGGAAGGAGGAGAGATGACTAGAAACGATTCGGTTGGCCATTTTATGTGTGGATTAATTGTCGTAGATGTGTGGATTAATTGGAGTAGAGGACCTTGTGCATATCAGGTAAAATAACAACTCAATGTTTATATCCCAGGACAAATTAGCTAGCAACAGCAAGCTAGCTAAATAGGACAAATTAGCTAGCAAGTGCAAGCTAACTAGCTAAATTGCCATACATGTTAAATGCTTTTCGAACCTGTCCCCAAATTAATGTAATTGGCTCAGAGTTTGTTTTGATATTTTAACCTGCGTGTCGTGATCGCGTTTGGTGTAGGGGGACAAAATACATTTATGCACGATAGCGCACGATGGCGCACACGTGCAGCCGGTTTGGGTTCCGTGTTAGTGCTGTTTGTGCTGTCATTCTGTTACCAAAGTGGACATTTTTAAAAGTAGTCCTTGTGCATAGAGTTGTATTGTTTGTTTCAATTTTCAATCATTGGTTTTTGTTTGACATACATTTTAAAGTGAACATTCTGAGTCTCAACTTCATTCTGTTACTGTGGAATTGCTCAGATGTTACAGCTAGGTGTGAAACACAACCGTGTCAGGGGAAAGTAGTGTTCTTGACAGTGCTCTTGACCCCGACTCACAATTCACAGCTCTGCGGTGTGAAATTGTTCTGGTATGCAACACTACCAGTTAACAATAACCTTTGTACAGTGCATTGCATTGAGAAAGTATTCAGACCCCTTGACTTTTTCCCCATTTTGTTATGTTTTTCTAAAATAGATTAAATAAAAAATGTGCCTCATCAATTTACACACAATGCACCATAATGACAAAGCAAAAACAGGTTTTAGAAAAAAAACATAAAAACATWATTTACATAAGTTTTCAGACCCTTTGCTTTGAGACTCGAAATTGAGCTCAGGTGCATCCTGTTTCCATTGATCATCCTTGAAATTTGATTGGAGTCCATCTGTGGTAAATTCAATTGATTGGACATGATTCGGAARGGCACACACCTGTCTATATAAGGCCCCACAGTTGACACTGCATGTCAGAGAAAAAACCAAGCCATGAGGTCGAAGGAATTGTCCGTAGAGCTCCGAGACAGGATTGTGTTGAAGCCCAAATCTGGGGAAGGGTACCAAAAAATTTCTGCAGCATTGAAGGTCCCCAAAAACACAGCGGCCTCCTTTTTCTCCCCAATTTCGTGGTATCCAATTGGTAGATACAGTCTTGTCCCATCGCTGCAACTCCTGTACGGACTGGGTAGAGGCGAAGGTCGAGAGACATACATCCTCCGAAACACAACCCAGCCGCACTGCTTCTTGACAAAATGCCCGCTTAACCCAGAAGCCAGCCGCACCAATGTGTCGGAGGAAACACTGTGCACCTGCAACCGTGTCAGTGTGCATTGCGCCCCCCCCTAACCCGGACGACGCTGGGCTAATTGTGTGCCGCCCCATTGGTCTCCCAGTCGCAGCCGGCTGCGACAGAGCCTGGACTCGAACCAGGATCTCTAGTGACACAGCTAGCACTGCAATGCAGTGCCTTAATCCACTGCGCCACTCAGGAGGCCCGCCATCATTCTTAAATGGAAGAAGCTTGGAACCACCAAGACTCTTCCTAGACCGGGCCGCCCAGGCAAACTGATCAATCGGGGGAGAAGGGGCTTGGTCAGGGAGGTGTCCAAGAACCCAATGGTCACTCTAACAGAGCTCCAGAGTTCTTCTGTGGAGATGGGAGAACCTTCCAGAGGGACAACCATCTCTGCAGCACTCCACCAATTAGGCCTTTATGGTAGAGTGGTCAGACGGAGGCCACTCCTCAGTAAAAGACACATGACAGCCTGCTTGGAGTTTGCCAAAATGCACCTAAAGGACTCTCAGACCATGAGAAACAAGATTCTCTGGTCTGATGAACCCAAGATTGAACTCTTAGGCCTGAATGCCAAGCGTCACGCCTGGAGGAAACCTGGCACCATCCCTACGGTGAAGCATGGTGGTGGCAGCATCATGTTGTGGGTATGTTTTTCAGCGGCAGGGACTGGAAGACTAGTCAGGATCAAGGGAAAGATGAGCGGAGCAAAGTACAGAGAGATCCTTGATAAAAACCTGCTCCAGAGCGCTCAGGAGCACAGACTGGGGCGAAGGTTCACCTTCCAACAGGACAACGACCCTAAGCACACAGCCAAGACAAAGCAGGAGTGGCTTCTGGACAAGTCTCAGAATGTCCTTGATTGACCCAGCCAGAGCCTGGACTTGAACCTGATCGAACACCTCTGGGAAGACCAGAAAATAGCTGTGCAGCAACGCTCCCCACCAACCTGACAGAGCTTGAGAGGATCTGCAGAAAATACCCAAATACAGGTGTGCCAAGCTTATAGCGTCATACCCAAGAAGACTCAAGGCTGTAATCACTGCCAAAAGTGCTTCAACAAATTACTGAGTAAAGGGTCTG
Source organism: Salvelinus sp. IW2-2015 (assembly GCF_002910315.2). Taxonomy (NCBI): domain Eukaryota; kingdom Metazoa; phylum Chordata; class Actinopteri; order Salmoniformes; family Salmonidae; genus Salvelinus; species Salvelinus sp. IW2-2015. The sequence continues at coordinate 506,375 of NW_019942566.1, read as the reverse complement.
AATACTTATTTAAATGTGCTTTTTCCGTTTTTTTTTAAACCTGGGGTATTGTGTGTAGGTTGATGAGAAAAAAACAACTATTTAATCAATTTCAGAATAAAGCTGTAACGTAACAAAATGTGGAAAAAGTCAAGGGGTCTGAATACTTTCCGAATACACTRTATATGATTTAGGGTCCCAGTAAAGATAAGCATTTCCCTTTCCAAGACCTAGCAGATCCTCCCATTTGCCTTCCTGAGGATTTGAACTTTGAGCATTTTTTGCAGAGGACGAGGAGGACCAGTACTCTGCTCATAGCTGCTGTTTGTGATTTTGATTAGCCTATACTGTGTTTTATATCTGACAGGTTTATAACTCATGCAGTCCTCTGAAGTGAGTGGAATGTGTTTAGTGTTATTGTTCTGAAGTCCAGAAAGAAAATGTGTAAATCTGGTTGTCCTGTTCTCRTAGGTTATACACGTTTGTTTTTTGGGCTGGTAGAGGAGCCGTTACTGTGTATGTTGGAAAGTAAGAAGTTCAGATCCTATGGTCTTATAAAATAAGTGGTGTGCAGAACTTGGACGGAATCACGGAATTCAGACATTAAAACGGGATTCAACAATATTCAAAAATGTATTGAGCATACTAGGGAATCGAGTAAATGTATTTCAAATTAATTAATTTGCCCAAGTTTATCATATATGAACAGAATGCATCAGGGATTCGTATTTTCTGCAACTTTCTTAAGAGGCCATGAGAATGTCCCTGTCCATGTGTGTGAGGGGCACACGTCTACCACTTTGTGTAGCTGTTAGCGATTATGCTAGCTAATGAAAACAGTCTTCTGGTAGATGGAAAGGCTTCCTCAAAAACATTCTCAATTAAAGCTGCAATATGTCGCATTTTGGGCGATCTGACCAAATTCACCTAGAAATGTGAGTTATAGATCTGTCACTCTCATTGAAAGCAAGTCTAAGAAGTGGGAGATCTGTTCAATGTGTGCTATTTCTATGCTTCTCATTCTCAAGTTTCGTTTTTGCGTCTTTTACTTTTGGTTTTGTACACCAGCTTCAAAGGGCTGAAAATACAATATTTTGGCTTATGGAAAATATATTTCACAAAGGTTTAGATGGTACAATGATTCTCTAAACTATACTTGCTTGTTTTGTCACATAAACTGAAATTAGGCTAACTATTATAATTTTAGTAACCAGGAACTGGCGGAGCGATTTCTGCATAGTGCACCTTTAAATGCTAACTACAAACTTCAGGATGTAATTGCATAATTTCACAAGGGTCTGCTTACCTGGCAGTGGGTATTTGTTTTGCAAACACTGACATCACATGTGCGCTACAAAAACACAGCTAAACAACAGCCTCTTGCTACAGTAGGTGTGTGCTTCAATTAGCAGGCCTGGACAACTCCAGGGGGCTTGATTGTTGTCACACCTTTGCCCCAGCTAACACACCTGCCTCCAATAATGAACTAATCATGATCTTCAGTTAAAAATGCAATTATTTAAAATAAGCTGTGTTTGCTAGGGATGGGGGAAAAGTGGGACACCAATCAGGCCCCCGAGGACTGGAACTGCCCAGGTCTGACTGGTAACTACACCCAAAAATCTACATTTATCACATTTTTCTCAGACCTCAAAAGTGGTCTCCTGATGTGATTTAAGCATTATTGTGTTCTTAGAACATCCAAACGTAGTTGTTTTTCTATTAAAGAAGTGTGATTTAGAGAGTAAAAACCTGAAAAAACTAGGACATATTTTTAACCTGGGAAAATTAAATAGAAGAAGCTGTATTTGGGAAAAAACTAAATGGAATCAGGCAAAAAATGTAACAGTCTTTATAGGGTCCTAGTATTCCTTCTTGCACAATCTTTCGGAAATCTGGAAATAACTTTTTGGGGTGCATTTACCACTTGACAGGTTTTTTATTTGTCTTGAAATGCCTTCCAACACACACGGAAAGCCAGATCCTGTGCTTTCCTTTGGTTATGAACTTAATCAAATTGAATAAGACTGAATTTTAAGATTGTATTACAAGCTCCATTATGAACAGTGACTCATGACCCCTGACAGTGGCTTATGCACTGAAGGAAGTTACATTAGTGTAACGTCCTGACCAGAGTTCTTATGTGTTTTGCTTGTTTAGTGTTGGTCAGGACGTGAGCTGGGTGGGAATTCTATGTTGTGTGTCTAGTTTGTCTGTTTCTGTGTCCAGCCTAATATGATTCTCAATCAGAGGCAGCTGTCAATCGTTGTCCCTGATTGAGAATCATATATAGGTGGCTTGTTTTGTGTTGGGGATTGTGGGTGGTTGTTTCCTGTCTCTGTGTTTGTGGTCTGCACCAGATAGGACTGTCTCGGTTTTCACGTTTGTTGTTTTTGTATTGTTGCAAGTGTTCACAGTTCGTTATATTAAACATGTTGAACACTAACTGCGTTGCATTTTGGTCCTCTCCTTCATCCCAGGAAGGAAGCCGTTACAATTAGATTCAATTTGTAATTTTCCCCCATTAACTTCATAATTATGGTGGTTTTAATTGCTTTTAATTTTCTCTACCACACAGCAATGCTTGAAAGCAGATTGATAGACGGGTTTGTCAAGGGTCTGTTGACTCTTTTGGACATTAAAAGTGACAGTGCATTTAAACACTCTGTTCTCTATACTAACTACTGTAATAGAATTAGGAGGAAGCACAGGTAATTGCGTAAACTCTAGCTATTTTGCGAAGGCAGTATTCATTATTTAGAACATTTCCCCCCAAATGGACACCTATTTGTATGAGGACGTATGAGGATCTAGACGAAGCAAAACATCAATTTTCAACCTGAGTTTCAGGTGGCTTGTTGAAACCAATCACACATTGTAAATTAAATGCAGATAGGTTCAACACTTGTAACAGCTTATAATAGTTATACTTTAAGGCTCGAATCTCTTGTTTTTGTACTGTACTTTATGCACCTTTGAAAAAGAACACCATCCATCTCATCATGTTGTTTGTCATTGCCAATGAGGTCAGCATCTAAGCATGTAGGCAAATCATCTTCCCCGAAGAAGCTGTTGAGTTACCAGAGAAATGTGGGATATTGGTAGTATCTTTATAAGTAGTTTTCCAGCTGAAGACTATTTGGAAGAACAAATCAAAATTGTTCCTGGGTTACATCCCAAGTAGCACCATATTCCCTATATACTGCACTACTTTTGACCAGAGCCCCATGGGACCCAGTCAAACATAGTGCACTATGTAGGGAATAGGGTGCCATTTGGGAGGGACCAGTGGTACCAAGGCTCTGTTGGAGCTCCCATTTCTCAAGAACGGGAGTGTTCCACTCCTCATCCCTTCACTCCCTAAGAAAAGTCTTCATTCATGATGCAAATATATTACTGTCGCTCTATTTGGAGGGTCTAATGTTGTGAACCGCTTCCATCTCATGCTACTCAATGCCTGCACAAATATCTGTACTGTATGTCCATGTAGCTGGTATACTCCAACTGGTACAGTTTGTATTAGGGTAACTCCATTGGGAAATTAGATTTTATGTTTGGCTAACATTGTTAGATGCAAACATAGGCTTGTTATTCTCAAACTATATGATTGTTGCTCTATTTGTCCGGAATGACAAGAAYTTGGATTGGGTTTGGTGGAGCTAGGCTATATGCTCAGAGGCTTAACCTGTCTCTATCTGCAGTCTTGTGAAACTGCAATATTTCATAAAGGCTTGTTGACAGTGGAGAAAAAGCCTATTCATATTTTGAATGGTCTTTTATTCACCTGACTGTAATAAATATGTGGGAAGTAGCACGCACAAAACAGTTACAGAGTTTAATGGCTGTGATAGGAGAAAACTGGGGATGGATCAACAACAGTGTAGTTACTCCACAATACTAACCTAAATGACAGAGTGAAAAGAAGGAAGCCTGTACAGAATACAAATATTCCAAAACATGCATCTTGTTTGCAATAGGGCACTAAAGTAATACTGCAAAAAATGTGGCAAAGCAATTCACTTTTTGTCCTGAATACAAAATGTTATGTTTGGAGCAAATCCAATAGATCACATTACTGAGTACCACTCTCCATATTTTCAAGCATAGTGGTGGCTGCAACATGTTATGGGTATGCTTGTAATCGTTAAGGATCGGAGAGTTTTTCAGGATAAAAAATAAACGGAATGGAGCTAAGCACAGTGAAAATCCTAGAGGAAACCTGGTTCAGTCTGCTTTCCACCAGACACTGGGAGATGAATTCACCTTTCAGCAGGACAATAACCTAAAACATAGGGTAAAATCTAAACTGGAGTTGCTTACCAAGAAGAAAGTGAATGTTCCTGCGTGGACAAGTTACAGTTTTGACTTAAATCTACATGAAAATCTATGGCAAGACCTGAAAATGGTTACCTAGCAATGATCAACAACCAATGACAGAGCTTGAAGAATTTTGAAAATAATAATGGGCAAATGTTGCACAATTCTATGTCCATGTGTATGTCACCTTTGTCACGTTCTGACCATAGTTCTTGTGTGTTTTTCTTGTTTTAGTGTTGGTCAGGACGTGAGCTGGGTGGGCATTCTATGTTGTGTGTCTAGTTTGTCTGTTTCTATGTTTGGCCTAATATGGTTCTCAATCAGAGGCAGGTGTTTTGTGTTGTCTCTGATTGGGAATCATATTTAGGTGGCTTGTTTTGTGTTGGGGTTTGTGGGTGGTTGTTTCCTGTCTTTGTGTTTTCTCTGCACCAGATAGGGCTGTATCGGTTTGCCACATTTGTTATTTTGTATTGTTGTAAGTGTTCACGTTATTCGTAATTAAACATGTTGAGCACTGGCTACGCTGCGTGTTGGTCCGATCCCTGCTACACCTTCTCTTCTCGTGAAGAGGAGGAAGGCTGCCGTTACAACCTTTCCCTCTTTCCTTGTCTGTGTCATAAATCATCGACCAGGACATCAACCCCTATGTGGACCAATGGGTAGCATTGCCCACAAAGTTTTCAAACTCCTTGGAAAAGCCGGGTTTCTGGGTGTCAACAAACCAGTTGGTACAAACTACACACTTCCCTTTTTTCTCCAAATTATTTCCTCTTCTCCTGTAATTACTCATTAAACTTTTCTGGGTTCTGAGTTATTTCTTTGCCTGATTCTGATTAATTTATGGAAAATTATGCTTAACCTATTTCACCGTCTCGTTCCTTAAAAACGTTGTCAGTTAAATGCACTTCCCTTTGAAGAGAAGAGGATGACTCATTTCAGACTACGTAGATGGTTTAATTAATTTTGTGTTTTCATGAACAATCACCTGAATCGGAGTGAGACAAGGAGCAACGGAAGTCTATTGTGCTTCTGTATGGTGAAGCCTCGTTCCCCGTGAAAGGGTCTCGATAGATAGAGCAGTARCAATCGATAATGGGTTCCTCATAGACCCCTGAGTGCCTGATGTGTCAAACTATGCACTGCTCTTCATCAGAAGTCAACAAAAGAAGCTCTCAAGGTCTAGCATTAGAGAATTAAGTTTAGGAATTATTTCATTGCATACCAGACTCAAGATGAAATAGGCCTAAGATTACTCTTCATTTTCATAAGAAAAGTTAAAGGTGCACTATGCAGAAATCGCTCTGCCATTTCCCGCATTTTCATAAAATTGTAATAGTTCSCCTAATTTCAGTTTATGTGACAAAACAAGCAAGTATAGAGTCATTGTACCATCTAAACSGCTGTGAAATATATTTTCCATAACCCAAAATATTTTCAGCTGTTTGAAGCAGGTGTACAAAATCAAAAGTAAAAGACGCCAAAGGAAAAATAGAAATAACGCACATACAACAGATTTACCACTTCTTYCAATGAGAGTGACAGATCTATACCTCCCATTTCTATGTGAATTTTGTCAGGTCACCCAAAAACGTACACATTACAGCTTTAAGGAGTGCTTAGCATGTAATTCTGGCTTTAAGCCCACTCCAATGAATATGTGAAAGTGAGAAGCTGCCATATTGTGGTATATATACAGTGGGCAAAAAAGTATTTAGTCAGCCACTAATTGTGCAAGTTCTCCCACTTAAAAAGATGAGAGAGGCCTGTAATTTTCATCATAGGTACACTTCAACTATGACAGACAAAATGAGAAAAAGAAAATCTAGAAAATCACATTGTAGGATTTTTTATGAATTATTTGCAAATTATGGTGGAAAATAAGTATTTGGTCACCTACAAACAAGCAAGATTTCTGGCTCTCACAGACCTGTAACTTCTTCTTTAAGAGGCTCCTCTATCCTCCACTCATTACCTGTATTAATGGCACCTGTTTGAACTTGTTATCAGTATAAAAGACACCTGTCCACAACCTCAAACAGTCACACTCCAAACTCCACTTGTGCCAAGACCAAAGAGCTGTCAAAGGACACCAGAAACAAAATTGTAGACCTGCACCAGGCTGGGAAGACTGAATCTGCAATAGGTAAGCAGCTTGGTGAAAAATCAACTGTGGGAGCAATTATTAGGAAATGGAAGACATACTGACCACTGATAATCTCCCTCGATCTGGGCTCCACGCAAGATCTCACCCCGTGGGGTCAAAATGATCACAAGAACGGTGAGCAAAAATCCCAGAACCACACGGGGGACCTAGTGAATGACCTGTAGAGAGATGGACCAAAGTAACAAAGCCTACCATCAGTAACACACTACGCCGCCAGGACTCAAATCCTGCAGTGCCAGACGTGAGCATTTGGATGATCCAGAAGAAGATTGGGAGAATGTCATATGGTCAGATGAAACCAAAATAGAACTTTTTGGTAAAAACTCAACTCGTCGTTTTTGGAGGACAAATAATGCTGAGTTGCATCCAAAGAACACCATACCTACTGTGAAGCATGGGGGTGGAAACATCATGCTTTGGGGCTGTTTTTCTGCAAAGGACCAGGACGACTGATCCGTGTAAAGGAAAGAATGAATGGGGCCATGTATTGTGAGATTTTGAGTGAAAACCTCCTTCCATCAGCAAGGCATTGAAGATGAAACGTGGCTGGGTCTTTCAGCATGACAATGATCCCAAACACACGCGCCGGGCAACGAAGAGTGGCTTCGTAAGAAGCATTCAAGGTCCTGGAGTGGCCTAGCCAGTCTCCAGATCTCAACGCCATAGAAATTCTTTGGAGGGAGTGGAAAGTCTGTGTTGCTCAGCAACAGCCCCAAAACATCACTGCTCTAGAGGAGATCTGCATGGAGGAATGGGCCAAAATACCAGCAACAGTGTGTGAAAACCTTGTGAAGACTTACAGAAAACGTTTGACCTCTGTCATTTCCAACAAAGGGTATATAACAAAGTATTGAGATAAACTTTTGTTATTGACCAAATACTTATTTCCACCATAATTTGCAAATAAATTCATAAAAAATCCTACAATGTGATTTTCTGGATTTTTTTTCCTCATTTGTCTTTCATAGTTGAAGTGTACCCATGATGAAAATTACAGGCCTCTCTCTCTTTTTAAGTGGAGAACTTGCACAATTGGTTGCTGACTAAATACTTTTTGCCCCACTGTATATAGTGTATATATTTCCAACTGTGAATGTGTAGTCACATCCCACAACAGCTGTCAGTCGCATCTCCATTCTAGATGCTGTCCTCTACCGCCTGCAGTGTCACTGAGAAAAAAAGATGAGACTGTTGGGACAACGTTGATTCAAATTTGTATGCATACTGAACAAAATATTTTAACAAGGCTAATCTAAAAACAAAACTCCCTAAATTCTATCAGCATATCGATTGTGCTACCAGGGCTGAAAAACACTAGACCATTGTTATACTAATTCCGCGACGCTTATAAGGCCCTCCCCGCCCCCTTTCGGAAAAGCTGACCACGACTCCATTTTGTTGATTCCAGCCTACAAACAGAAACTCAAACAACAAGCTCCCGCGCTCAGGTCTGTTCAACGTGTGTCCGACCAATCTGAATCCACGCTTCAAGACTGCTTCGATCACGCGGATTGGAATATGTTCCGCATCGCGTCCAACAACAATATTGACGAATATGCTGATTCGGTGAGCGAGTTCATTAGGAAGTGCATTGACGATGTCGTACCCACAGCAACGATAAAAACATTCCCAAACCAGAAACCGTGGATTGACGGCAGCATTCGCGTGAAACTGAAAGCGCGAACCACTGCTTTTAACCAGGGCAAGGTGACCGGAAGCATGACCGAATACAAACAGTGTAGCTATTCTCTCCGCAAGGCAATCAAACAGGCTAAGTCTCAGTACAGAGACAAAATCGAGTCGCAATTCAACAGCTCAGACACAAGAGGTATGTGCAGGGTCTACAGTCAATCACGGATTACAAAAAGAAAACCAGCCCCGTCGAGGACCAGGATGTCTTGCTCCCAGACAGGCTAAACAACTTTTTTGCCCGCTTTGAGGACAATACAGTGCCACTGACACGGCCCCTACCAAAACCTGCGGGCTCTCCTTCACTGCAGCCGAGGTGAGTAAAACATTTAAACGTGTTAACCCTCGCAAGGCTGCAGGCCCAGACGGCATTCCCAGCCGCGTCCTCAGAGCATGCGCAGACCAGCGGCTGGTGTGTTTACGGACATATTCAATCAATCCTTATCCCAGTCTGCTGTTCCCACAGTCTTCAAGAGGGCCACCATTGTTCCTGTTCCCAAGAAAGCTAAGGTAACTGAGCTAAACGACTACCGCCCCGTAGCACTCACTTCCGTCATCATGAAGTGCTTTGAGAGACTAGTCAAGGACCATATCACCTCCACCCTACCGGACACCCTAGACCCACTCCAATTTGCTTACCGACCCAATAGGCCACAGACGACGCAATCGCAACCACACTGCACACTGCCCTAACCCATCTGGACAAGAGGAATACCCATGTGAGAATGCTGTTCATCGATTACAGCTCAGCATTTACACCATAGTACCCTCCAAACTCGTCATCAAGCTCGAGACCCTGGGTCTCGACCCCGCCCTGTGCAACTGGGTCCTGGACTTCCTGACGGGACGCCCCCAGGTGGTGAGGGTAGGTAACAACATCTCCACCCCGCTGATCCTCAACACTGGGGCCCCACAAGGGTGCGTTCTGAGCCCTCTCCTGTACTCCCTGTTCACCCACGACTGCGTGGCCATGCACGCCTCCAACTCAATCATCAAGTTTGCGGAGACACTACAGTGGTAGGCTTGATTACCAACAACGACGAGACGGCCTACAGGAGGAGGTGAGGGCCCTCGGAGTGTGGTGTCAGGAAATAACCTCACACTCAACGTCAACAAAACAAAGGAGATGATTGTGGACTTCAGGAAACAGCAGAGGGAGCACCCCCCTATCCACATCGACGGGTCAGTAGTGGAGAAGGTGGAAAGTTTTAAGTTCCTCGGTGTACACATCACGGACAAACTGAATTGGTCCACCCACACAGACAGCGTTGTGAAGAAGGCGCAGCAGCGCCTCTTCAACCTCAGGAGGCTGAAGAAATTCAGCTTGTCACCAAAAGCACTCACAAACTTCTACAGATGCACAATCGAGAGCATCCTGTCGGGCTGTATCACCGCCTGGTACGGCAACTGCTCCGCCCACAACCGTAAGGCTCTCCAGAGGGTAGTGAGGTCTGCAGAACGCATCACCAGGGGCAAACTACCTGCCCTCCAGGACACCTACACCACCGATGTCACAGGAAGGCCATAAAGATCATCAAGGACAACAACCACCCAAGCCACTGCCTGTTCACCCCGCTATCATCCAGAAGGCGAGGTCAGTACAGGTGCATCAAAGCAGGGACCGAGAGACTGAAAAACAGCTTCTATCTCAAGGCCATCAGACTGTTAAACAGCCACCACTAACATTTAGCGGCCGCTGCCACATACTGACTCAACTCCAGCCACTTTAAAAATGGGAATTGATGGAAATTATGTAAAAATGACCACTAGCCACTTTAAGCAATGCCACTTAATACAATGTTTACATACCCTACATTACCCATCTCATATGTATATACTGTACTCTATATCATCTACTGCATCTTGCCATCTTTATGCAATACATGTACCACTAGCCACTTTAAACTATGCCACTTTATGTTTACATACCCTACAGTACTCATCTCATACGTATATACCGTACTCTATACCATCTACTGCATCTGCCATGCCGTTCTGTACCACCACTCATTCATATATCTTTATGTACATATTCTTTATCCCTTTACACTTGTGTGTGTGTGTAAGGTAGTAGTGTGGAATTGTTAGGTTAGATTACTGTTGGTTATTACTGCATTGTCGGAACTAGAAGCACAAGCATTTCGCTACACCGCATTAACATCTGCTAACCATGTGTATGTGACTAATAAAATTTGATTTGATTTGATTGATTTGGAAATAGAAACGCAACAAGCAACAATTTCAAAGATTTTACTGAGTTACAGTTCACATAAGGAAATCAGTCAATTAAAATACATTCATTAGGCCCTAATCTGTGGATATTAAATGACTGGGCAGGGATGCGACCRTGGGTGGGCCTTGGAGGGCATAGGCCCACACACTGTGGCCAGGCCCACACACTGGGGAGCCACGCCCAGCCAATCAGAATGTTTTTCCCCACAAATTGGCTTTATTACAGACAGAAATTTCTCCTCAGCACCCAACCACCCAACCTCTCAGACAATCCCGCAGATGAAGAAGCCGGATGTGGAGATCCTGGGCTGGCGTGGTTACACGTGGTCTGCGGTTGTACGTACTGCCMAATTCTCTAAAACGACATTGGAGGCAGCTTATGGTAGAGAAATTCTCTGGCAACAGCTCTGGTGGACATTCCTGCAGTCAGCATGCCAATTGCACGCTCCCTMAAAACTTGAAACATCTGTGGCATYGTGTTGTGTGACAAAACTGAACATTTTAGTGGCCTTTTATTTTTCCCAGCACAAGGAGCACCTGTGTAATGATCATGCTGATTAATCAGCTTCTTGATATACCACACCTGTCAGGTGGGTGGATTATATTGACAAAGGAAAAATGCTAACTAACAGGGATGTAAACAAATTTGTGCACAACATTTGAGAGAAATAAGCTTTTTGTGCAAATTTAACTTTTCTGGGATTTTGGATTTCAGCTCATGAAACACAGGTCCAACACTTTACATGTTAAGTTTATAATTTTGTTCAGTGTATATGATATGTATAAGACGTTTGAGGATTTAAAGTGATGATTCATTSCAAGATTTGCCAAGATGTTTTCAGACCTCAAAAGTGGGCGAGATTGGTTCAAGTCTCACTACACACCAATCTCTATCCAAATACAGTATATAATACACCAAATTAATAGAAACGAGAACTCATCTCGACATTAGTCGCACTAGATGTCAAAACATSTAACAAACGTTGATTTTGAAGTCAACTACTTCTTTAACAAAGAGAGTAATGCAGTGGGTGTAGTAGGTCGTGGGCCCTGTGGGGAAATTGGCTTAAATCTAACTAGGTCAGAGGAGAGTGTTGACTACAAAGCCCTTCAGCATTAACAGCTGGATTAGAAAGAATGGGGACTAGGAAGGCTGTCCCAGACACACCATATTACCAGATGATATATTAGATAACCCCTTTGTGGTTTAGCCTACACTGTAAGAGACACTGCTGAGATGAGACATATATTGCTAATAGCCCAAATGTGGCACTGATAGGGATAAACAATACCACTGTTAGGCCTATTTGTGCTATTATTATAGCTATACAGTACCAGTCAAAAGTTTGGACACGCCTACTCATTCAAGGGTTTCTCTTTATTTGGACTATTTTCTACATTGTAGAATATTAGTGAAGAAACTATGAAATAACACATATGGAATCATGTAGTAACCAAAAAAGTGTTAAAACAAATCAAAATATATTTTAGATTTTAGATTCTTTTAAAAGGTAAGAATGCCAAAACACTGTAGACTAAGTGGTTAGTCAGTTTTATCTCTGTAGTTTTCCTCAGAATACTAAATTGTAAAATGTTGGTCTCCCGAAATGTGCCTCCAGACATTTGTCTGGTATGTATCGCCTAATCTACTCTAATGTAATAATTTCCAAATAGTTAGTAGTATCTTCTGTGTTACCCTGAATGGCTGTACAATAGAGATCAGGTCTGTCCCCAATATAAAGCTTGTCTATGCTAAAACATTTACTAAAGCGGCAAGCTCACAAAGTGTGCTGTTATGAGTCTGGTTAGATTGATTGGAATGGAACTGCTGGGATGGAGAAATACCAGGTAGACTGGGAATGGTTTTCACAGAAGAGATAGCCACTGAGGGATTTAAAATGTCAAATACAGATGACACATCCTTATCTTCAGATGACGGCAAAGACTTAGCTGAGAACGATGAGGGACGTAGAGTGCAGGAGTAATTTGGAATGCAAACATGACTGTGGTGAGAATGTGGAGTGTTACTGAGAGTTCYAGTGCTCAAAGGCAATACCAAGCTGGCAAGCTCCGACCTTAAAGCAGCTGGAATTACAACTATTTCAAAGCTTTTCATTTCTTGGAACATCTCTTGGAGCTGTAATACAGTACAAAACAAAACCTTGGCAGAAAGTATCAACGTATGAAACAATCACATTTCGGCTACTTATCTATCCAGCGGGCACGGCCCACTCTAGTTTTTACAAATGATATCCAAGTTTGGAAGCACAAAGCCAACCTTCACATTTCATAAGCTTAATTTTCTTCCATAAGGACATAAGGAAAGGCGGGATAACAGTGAAACGCTAGAAACAGAACAGGAAGTGTTGCACAGGCAACGGGGAGCAGAACATGGGTGACCTCTACCTCCCTGTGTGTGTGTGTGTGTGTGTGTGTGTGTGTGTGTGTGTGTGTGTGTGTGTGTGTGTGTGTGTGTGTGTGTGTGTG
>NW_019942566.1:481385-493497 GCF_002910315.2 Salvelinus sp. IW2-2015 | reverse complement strand
GTGTGTGTTCATGATGTTATTCCACCCTCAGACAGGACAGTGGGATCCAAAATTCAGCCTCTGACATTGGCCAGTCTCCGACCAGACTGATGAGGCTTGGCAACCCGGCTGGGTTTTCCACTGACCAGCATTTTTCTGATAGTTCTGTTATGATTGTCCAATGTTATGTTACCCTGACTTTAGCTACTGTATCACTCCTCAGTGCCCTCTTCTCTCTCTCTCAGTCATTTAGTAATAATATAATAATATTACACATACTATACCGGTAACTCGTTATTCTTATCCTAAATGAAGTAATTTTGAGCACACTTACTTTTTGGGATTCTAATTTACGTACTATAGCATTCTCATTGAAAGTCATGGGAACACTCTGGAGTCGCGGCCAATTAAACGGTTGGATTTGTTACATCTCTCTAACGCCACTCTAACATTGTTACTGCTCATTTTCCTGAAGAGGGGCTTATAATGCAGTTATGTATACCTTATGAAGGGCTTATGAAGGGCTTATGTAGACCTTATAAAGGGCTTATGAAGKCTTCATTAAGCCTTTAAAGTTGTTGTTTGTTGTAAGTGGGTCATTGTTGTGCTATAGTGGAATCCCGTCCTGTAACGACACACATGTAAGGGATATCTACGGSTGACATTGTTTGCTTTCCGTTGCTCCACTACCACGCCCAGCTATTTTGCTAAAACTCTGTCGAACCTTCTGCATTTCCAACTGTCAATATTATCCTCAACGGGGTTCCAGGCCTGTCACACATTTATCTCCACACAGTTTTTCCACTGACTTCAACATTCTGAAAGACATTTGGCAGGTGAATCTGACCATTCTGGCTGGAGAGGAGAGGATAAAACTCTCTGGTGTCAAAATGTTCTTGTAGTTATTCATCCTCGTCATCATTAGTGTCTTTTTGTGTCTTTTTATCTCGCGTCTGATGTTTAGTTGGGGTTTGTGAAGTTATGAAATCTGACAGAGGTGTCAGACTGTTGTCATTTTCCCATTGAATTACTGTCTGGTTCCATTCGGCAGATTAGAGCTAGTTGATTCATGTAAATTGCCCAATTTGATATTGTTTTTCTTTTTTTACATTAACGCATTTTGTTCAGATAGCTTGACAAATATATGGGCATCAGATCAGAACTGCAGAGAAATTCTCTATTGAAACATAAAATGGGTGCATTAACATAGATTAACTTTACTGAACATTTAAAAGATTGCTAGTTGGCCTTCAGCGCTCTCTGTCTTGTGTGGAAAGTGCCCACTCATTTTAAGCTGTGTTAGGTAACAGATAATGAAGAGAAAAGAAAGGGGGAGGTGTGGAGTTCCCTCTGTGAGATAACCGACAGTTAGATGGTTTAACACGGTGCAATATGCAGAAATTTCCTGGTTGCTAAAGTTCTAATAGTTTGCCTAATTTCCATTTACAGTATGTGACAAAACAAGCAATGTATAGTGTAGAGGATCATTGTACCATCTAAACCGCTATTAAATATATTTTCAATAACTAAAATATTGCATGTTCGGCAGTTTGAAGCTGGTGTACAAAACCTTTTTAACTTAAGAACGGGAAGCATAGAAAAAGCGTACATAGAACAGATCTACCGCTTCTTAGACTTGCCTTCAATGACAGATCTATGACTCACATAGTGATGTGAATGTGAATTTGGTCAGAATCTTTAAAGACCCGATGTTTTACCTGAAAGGGCAATTTACATAACTGTCATGATACACCAATGATCTTATACTCTTCAAGAAAAACAGAAATCCTTTTGAATGTATTCTATTTTCTGCGTCACTTTACAGCTACTTTCATTGAATATGTTCACATTTAAATACATTCCAAGCCTTGCTTATTAGGTTGCCGGTCACCCAGGTTACTAGGATATGCTAAAGTATATTTAATTGTTTGCATAGTGCAATTAAGTTACTTTAAGGTGATTTGGACATGAAGCACGAAATATGCTAATTTAGCATTGAATTTGTGCCGCAAATGCTCAAATGTTAGCATTTGGAGACAGTGGCTCGCTGAACTAAAAGCCGGGCTTGCTGTCTTACAATGTCCATAGACTGCTTACAGGGTAAAGACAACAAATATGTATTTTCTAATGTGGGTGAACTATCCCTTTAAGAGGGTGTTTGTATGTTATTTGTCCTGGGTGAACGATCCCTTTAAGAGGGTGTTTGTATGTTATGTGTCCTGGGTGAACGATCCCTTTAAGAGGGTGTTTGTGTGTTATGTGTCCTGGGTGAACTATCCCTTTAAGTGGGTGTTTGTGTGTTATGTGTCTGGGTGAACTATCCCTTTAAGAGGTGTTTGTGTTTATGTGTCCGGGGTAACTATCCCTTTAGAGGGATGGTTTGTGTGTTATGTGTCCTGGGTGAACTATCCCTTTAAGTGGGTGTTTTGTGTTATGTGTCCTGGTGAACTATCCCTTTAAGAGGGTGTTTGTGTGTTATGTGTCCTGGGTGAACTATCCCTTTAAGAGGGTGTTTGTGTGTTATGTGTCCTGGGTGAACGATCCCTTTAAGAGGGTGTGTGTGTGTTATGTGTCCTGGGTGAACTATCCCTTTAAGTGGATGTTTGTATGTTATGTGTCCGGGCTGAACTATTCCTATAAGAGGGTGTTTGTGTTTATGTGTGCTGTGCAGAGTATGGAGGCCTAGGCCTGGACTTCAGCTACAGTATTGCCGTGTCAGATAAGCTGTGCAACATCCGCTGTGGAGGCATCCCCATGGCCATCGGAGTCCAGACTGATATGGCCACACCTGCCCTGGCTGGGTAAGGTATATACTGCACCCATCTGGCACATAGGCATGCTGTTTTCTTTATGAGCAAATGAAGAATGTTTATTTTAATCTCTATGGTAATTAGCCTCTGTTTATTACACACACATAAACATTTATAAAGTCAAGCTTTTGTGAAGACACTATTACAGACGGCCTACTCATCTGAGTTTCAACATGCAACACCAACAATCCAAAACTAGGGCTCAGTGACTTCTAGAAGTATTCTAATACAGATGTTTAAATATATAGATCATGTTATTCATAATGAGTCAATCAACTATTCATTGTACATAGCAAAATAAGCTTAAAGGGATAGTAGATTTTGGCAATTAAGCCCGCTTTCTACTAAGATAAACTAATGAATTCCATTTGTATATCTCCACGTGCAGTTTGAAGAAGTTGAAGGTAGTTTGTGAGCTACTGCGTTAGAGCAATGACTGGAAGTCTACCGGAACAGTTACTTGAACAGCTCTTCAACACCACTGTCTCTGTGTGTTGTGGTACTGTAGGTTTGGCTCTGAAGAGCTGAAGAAGGAGTTTCTGCTGCCCTCCATAATGGGAGACAAAGTGGCCTGTCTGGGAGTGAAGTGGGAGCCGGTTCCGATGTTGCTAGTAAGTTGCCTTAATTTAGTATCCCACTAGTCTTTTATTTTGGCCTGACTTCCGCTTCCCCTAAAGTGGATTCTCAGTAAGAACTCAACCACTCAGGTCGGAAATGTTAGGAGTGTATAAKGAGGCGAAGTCAGGTGCAGGGGAGCAGAGTGAAATAAATAGGCACACTTTAATTCGGTTCCATAAATGACATACATGAAAAATCTACGTGCCAAAATAACACGGAAACAATAATAAAGTATAGCGCCAGACAAAACACCATCTAACAATAACAATTACACACAAAGACAAGTAGGGGAACAGAGGACTAAATACATTCAGTATGATTAGGGAATGTAAACCAGGTGTGTATGGAACAAGACAAAACAAAAGGAAAGATGAAAAATGGAGCGGCAGTGGCTAGAAAGCCGGTGACGTCGATYGCCGAACGTCGCCCGAACAAGGAGAGGAGCCGACTTCGGCGGAAGTCGTGACAAGAAAAGTGTGTGGATCACAGTTGTTTGGAAAAGGTTATTCTACAGTACTTGGCGTCATATTGGGTTTAGATCATACAGTGTCATGGATCCAAGATGATCTGTTTCTAATATTCTCTGTTTTTAAGCTGTGGCTCCATGGATCAGGATAMATCTGGAACTGACAAACTGGAATTAGAATTACATCTATTAAGAGTACAGTCCAAAAGCAGTGTCTCTCTCTCTCTCGCTCTCTCTCTCTTAGGCCAGTGACCAAAAAAATCACAATTGAATCCATTTTAAATTCAAGGTATAACAAGTGTCAACAGTGTGCGCAATTGGTTAACTGAAGTCAGGTGCAGGAGAGCAGAGATGAGTGAACAGGCACACTTTATTTGGCAGAAGGAAAACAGTCGGACGCAACTGCGTAACGACACTCCCGCCAAAGGCAAAAGCAAATAGCGCACTCGTCACACAAATAATGTACAGCATATAATACCACGGGTTCCAAACAAGACCCGGCGAAAACCAGCATGAAGTGTCACACATGACACGTAACGAACAATTACACACACAGACATGGGGGGAACAGAGGATAATATACACATAGAGTGATGAGGGCATGTAAAACAGGTGTGCGGAAAAACAAGACAAAACAAATGGAAAATGAAAGGTGGAGCGGCGATGGCTAGAAGACCGATGACGTCGACCGCCGAGCACCGCCCAAACAAGGAGAGGAGCCGACTTCGGCGGGAATCGTGACAACAAGAAAATGTGGAATTACATTTTTGTAATATAGTACGTCTGATTACTCCAATTTTCAGTGCTCTTGACAGATGCCAGTGTCCTAAAACCAAGGGTTTACATTGTCATTTCACTCTGCTGTGTTATTCCATTAGGGAGCTAGCGCATAGCCTCTGGTGTCCCACTCAAGACCCACATGATGATGCTCCGTCTCTCTCTTCGTTGTTTCCCTCGCAGGGGTTCACATCGCCCGCAAGATCGACAAGATGGGGATGTCTTCCGACACAGCCGAGGTCTTCTTCGATGACGTGCACGTGCCCTGCAAGAACCTCATTGGTCAGGAGGGGATGGGCTTCACCTATCAGATGCTGCAGTTCCAAGAGAGACTTTGGGCGGTGGGCAAACCTCTCCTTACCGACTTTGGGCGGTAAGCAAACCTCTCCAATTCAGTCCTGTTCCTTTCCTCCCTCCCCCACTCTGCCTCTCTCTCCTTCCTACCAATACTCTACTCTGTCTTTCCATCTGTGGGGGTTTTCCGGTATTCCTTAAAGTGTTTCTAGTTCAATTAGAGAAGTTGTCAATTTGAAACTTAATCCAAGCGTAATTTTTCATAATGGGTTCAAAGGGTTTCCGCATGTCAGCTAGTGTGACAAAAGAAGGAAGTTCATAGCCAGGGTAAACCAGTTCAGTAACATCAGAGTCAATACAGTTACACAACATTTGTTTTTTCACTGCAGAGTTGACTTTCAGTTCATTCCACGAACATTCTGGACATTCAGATTGGTAATTTTGCTCAGGAAATGAAATCTAATTCATTTAGKCATCTAATCGGAAAAGAGTTCCCATTGTCGCACTTCATGGACGAAATACATGTGGTTTCCATGGTTTTTAAGAATGTGGCCAAGGTAATAACTATAATTGAATGACCCCAGTGTTAATTTGTCGATTTGCGCTTTTCTGTTTTCTTTTTAATACACGTGATGTCAGGTTACTGTCTATTAGAGGAGGCGCTGATGAGGGGCTGCAGGTACTGTAGCCTAGTGGTTAGAGCTTTGGGCCAGTAACTGAAAGGTTCGAATCCCAGATCCGACAAGGTGAAAAATCTGCCGATGTGCCCTTSAACAAGGCACTTAACCCTAATTTCTCCTAGGTTGCATTGAATGGCGGATCCTGTCCATGACCCCGCTCTCCGACAGTGTCTCAGGGAAAGTGGGATGTGGAAAAAACACAATTYCAATTCACACATGCATATTAAACCACACTTGTATATGTGTGAAATAGGACAAATATAAGCACCCACCAAATTACTATTATTATTTAGACTGGGCTTGATAACAATCAGTCTGAGTAGTTTCTTATCCTTTTATTCATTGACTGTTACACTAAACACAAACCCATAGACACACACACAAACACACACACACACACACACACACACACACACACACACACACACACACACACACACACACACACACACACACACACACACACACACACACACACACACGCAAACAGTATAGACACACAGACACACAAACACACACACATAGACAACACAAACAACAACACACATATGGACAGAACAGTTATATCTGTATATGCTCGTTGATTTGTATCATCCACCTACTTCTAAGTTAAAACTAGTTTCACACAAAGAGGGGGAAAAAATAGGACATGAACTCCTCACACAGCAACTTAATCACGGCCTCTGCGTGCTCCACCCTCTGTAATACAATTGACAAACAACATATATATATATATATATATATATATATATATATATATAGACCCATTTCCCGGCCGCATCATGAAAAGTAGTGCGCGCAGTTTGGAATCAGAAAGCTCTTTGTTTACCTAGGAGTGGATACGATCACATGCAACTTCAAATGCAGCTCATGCATGTTAACAAACATGTAATCAAACAGGTAATCGTCGCAGATGTCATCAGAGCAGTTGTTCTCAAATCTGTCCTCTAGGACCTCCAGACTTTCACAATTTTGTATTAGCCCTGAACTACTGTATAGCTCACCTGATTAATCTAATCAAGGGTTTGATGATTAGTTGTCAAGTTGAATCAGGTGTGCTAGCTCTGGAATAGATCAAATCCATAGAATGACTGGGGGTCCGCGAGGAGAGGATTGAGAACCACTGCATCAGAGGTTGATTACCTAGCAAGCTAGCAAGTAGTGCTGAGCAAATCACGTTGTTTGATTTCGATATTTTTTTTAAACATTAAATGCGCTATGCTTTATGTGGGTTGAATGATGTAACAACACAGAATAAAACAATTAATAAAAGTCCCATGATGGTAGTGACTGCCCATTACTGCTTATCACTTATTAACCACAGTTTATTCACAACTTTAATTTAATAAAATATTTCAGTTGTTGCGTATGTTACATTTGTTTTATTTGATGACTTTATTATTTAATTCTAAGTTATCATCTCTATAGAGCTGCTGTCTGACAAAATCAGGTTAATTAGTTCTTTAAAAAATGAAAAAAGGTCAAACATCACTAACAGAGCTAGGTAAAGCCAGAATAATATACTTGTTGAACATAGCTATAAAGGGGAAAGGGGGATACTTAGTCAGTTGTTCAACTGAATGCTTTCAACTGAAATGTGTCATCCGCATTTAACCCAACCCCTTCAGTCTTGTGCGTTTTCGTGGTCATCACTCACTCATTGTTAAGTTTGTCAAGGTCCTGACTTTAGCGTTAGCTATCCTGCTACAGAGCTTGTTGGTGCGGGAATGCACACATTAAGTTTCAAATTGTATTAGTCTTATATACGGGATACACATGGTATACACCATTCAACGAAATGCTTACTTGCAGGTTGCTTCTCAACAATGCAACAACAATAAGAAATAATAAAATATAAGAATATGAACATAAAGTAAATGTCTCAGTTGAATAAACATTTTAGCACAAGTATAATACAAGGAGGCACAATTTATAGTCCAATATTTACACTTCTTTTGGGGAAGGGTGTTTAAATTGTGCAGTATTTAGCAATTATTTATCAATTCTGGTAGCAACAGTTGTGATGTGTGTGTGTGTGTGTGTGTGTGTAAGGTGCAGAGAATCAGAGCAGGTGGTCAGTCCAGTTCAAGTGTTTAGGAGTCTCATGGCTTGTATACTGAACAAAAATATAAATGCAACATTCAACAATTACAAAGATTTTACTGAGTTACAGTTCATATAAGGAAATCAGCCAATTGAAATAAATAAATTAGGCCCTAATCTACTGATTTCACTTGGAATACAGACATGCATGTGTGGTTCACAGATACCTAAAACAAAAAAGGTAGGGGTGTGGATAAGAAAACCAGTCAGTATCTGGTGTGACCACCATTTGCCTCATCTCTTTCGCATAGAGTTGATCAGGCCTGTGKAATGTTGTCCCWATCCTCTTCATTGACTTTGCGAAGTAGCTGGCTATTGGCGGAACTGGAATACGCTGTCGTACACGTCAATCCAGAGCATSTCAAACATACTCAATGGGTGACATGTCYGGTGAGCATGCAATAGGCTTGAATATTTTCCCGGTATTTTACATGTTCCATCCCGAGAATAAATCACTTTCTCCCAGGTAACCCGGTATTTCCCTCCAAAACCGRAAGTGTCATTCAAAAGCTTATAAAGCATATAAATAGGCCTTTGTCTGGATTTGTTTAGAGCTTTGATGGAAAATTCAAGCCTGATGCTACCTGAGTCTGATCATCCGTACATTAAATACATTTTATGAGTCCTACATTAAATACATTTAATGAGCCCAAGCCCAAAAAAGCCCAAATTATTGTGCCATTATCCAATAGGATAGAATAAATGATACAGGTTACTGCACATTACATATGACAGAAAAACATAAAAGTTCATAGATGTAGCTAACTATATGCTCGGGTAAATAMATGAAACTAGCTCCAGTAGGCTAATCTTTTTGAGTGTGAACTGTATTACTGAACTGTATTGTATTATACTGTATTATATGGACTGGAATTAAGCACATCATTCAGACCATGATAAAGCGAGAAGTCACATACGATTCWGGTGCAGCAGATGTGCAAAGCTGTCATCAAGGCAAAGGATGGATACTTTGAAGAATCTCAAATATAAAATATATGTTGATTTGTTTAACACTTTTTTGGTTAATACATGATTCCATATGTGTTACTTCATAGTGTTAGAAAAACCCTGGAATGAGTAGGTGTGTCCAAACTTTTGACTGGTACCGTATGTCTATATATCAATCTAGAACAGGATGATCTATTTTGGATGCAATTTGAATGGAGTTGAGAGAGAGAGTTGGAACGGAGTTCCCTCTTTCTCATACGAAGAGAGAGAGTAGTGATTCGACCAAGGCGCAGCGGGTTGTGAATACATAATGATTTATTAGAACAGACGAAAAACAAACTATACTTGAATAAACTAACAAAACAAATAAACGATGCAGACAGACCTGAACACGAACTTAACATAAACGTGAAGAACGCAAGAACAGAACAGACTACATAAAACAACAAACCGAAAACCAGTCCCGGTGGTGCACAGACACAGACACGGAGACAACCACCCACAAAACAAAAACAGTTTGAAAACACCTACCTTAATATGACTCTCAGAGGAAATGAAAAACACCTGCCTCTATTGAGAGCCATATATAGGTCACCCTTTAAACCAACATAGAAACAGAAACATAGACTGCCCACCCAAACTCACGTCCTGACCAACTAACACATACAAAACTAACAGAAAACAGGTCAGGAACGTGACATAAACCCCCCCCTTAAGGTGAGAACTCCGGGCGCACCAGCACAAAGTTTAGGGAGGGTCTGGGTGGAGCTTGACCACGGTGGTGGCTCAGGGCTCGGGCGAGGTCCCCACCCACCATAGTCAATCCAGCTTCCGTTTCCCCCTACGACTGGACCACCCTCCTATTCCACCCACTAAAATTCCTGGTAAACAGCGAGACAAGGCAGCACCAGGATAAGGTAGTTCAGGACAGAGATATAGCACAGGACAGAGAGTAGGTCAGGATAGAGAGGTAGCTCAGATAGAGGGCAACTGCCGGACTGAAAGGCAGCTCCGGACAGAGAGGACAGCTCTGGACTGAGGGGGCACTCCGGACTGAAAGGCAGCTCCGGACAGAGAGGACAGCTCTGGACTGGGGGCAGTTCTGGATTAATGGCCGCTCTGGGCTGAGCGGCAGCTCATGACTGGCTGACGGCTCTGACGCTCATGCTGGCGGACGGCTTCTGGACGCTCAGTGGCAGGCGGACGGCTCTGGACGCTCATGGCAGAGCGGACGGCTCTGGCGGCGCATGGCAGGCGGACGGCTCTGGACGCTCATGGCAGGCAGACGGCTCTGGGACGCTCATGCTCGCTGGCGGCTCTGCAGATCCTGTCTGGCTGGCGGCTCGGCAGATCCTGTCTGGTTGGCGGCTCGCAGATCCTGTCTGGTTGGCGGCTCATGCAGATCCTGTCTGGTTGGCGCTCTGGCGAATCCTGGCTCGGTTGGCGGCTCTGGCAGTCCTGTCTGGTTGGCGGGGCTCTGCAGATCCTGTCTGGTTGGCGGCTCTCGCAGATCCTGTCTGGTTGGCGCTCTGGCAGATTCCTGTTCTGCGCTTGCAGATCTGTCTGGTGGGGCTCTGGCAGATCCTGTCTGGTTGGCGGCTCTGCAGATCCTGTCTGGTTGGCGCTCTGGCAGATCCGTTCGTTGCGGCTCTGCAGATCCTGTCTGTTGGCGGCTCTGGCAGGGATCCTGTTTGGGTTGGGCGGCCGGGCTTTGGCAGATTCCTTTTGGTTCTGGTTGGCGGCTCTGGCAGATTCCTGCTCTGACGAATGGCTCTAGCGGCTCCCTGACTGACTATCGGCTCTGCGGCGCTGGGCAGAGCGGATGGCTCAGATGGCGCTGGGCAGAGGATGGCTCAGACGGCGTGGGCAGACGATGGCTCAGACGGCGCTGGGCAGACGGATGGCTCAGACGGCGCTGGGCAGACGATGGCTCAGATGGCGCTGGGAGACGGATGGCTCAGATGCGCTGGGAGACGGATGGGGCTCTGGCCGGAATAAGGCGCACTGTAACCTGGTGCGTGGGTGCCGGAGAGGGCACCGGACCAAGGACACGCACCTTCACGTAGTGCGGGGAGCAGGGACAGGCACACTGGACTCTCAAAGCGTACTCTGTGCCTGTTGCGTGGTACCGCACTGGTGGCACCGGGCTGATGCACGCACATCAGACTAGTACGGGGAGAAGTAACAGTGTGTACCGGGGACTCAGGAAGATGCACAGGTGGGCTTAGTGCGTGGTGCCGGAACTGGAGGCACCGAACTGGATACACGCACCATAGGGAGAGTGCGTGGAGGAGGAACAGGGCTCGTGGAAACGCACCTGGAAAATCCTGGTGCGTGTGTAGCACTGTTTGGTACTGGACTGGGCGGGGAGGTGGCGCAGGAAATACCGGACGTGCAGGCGTACTGGCTCTCTTGAGCATTTGAGCCTGCCCAACCTTACCTGGTTGAATGCTCCCGGTCGCCCGACCCAGTGCGGGAGGTGAATAAACCCGCACCGGGCTATGTAGGCGAACCGGGGAAACCATGCGTTAAGGCAGTGCCATGTATGCCGGCCCGAGGAGACGCACTGGAGACCAGACGCGTTGAGACGGCCTCATGACACCTGGCTCAATGCCCAATCTAGCCCTACCAAGTGCGGGAGGTGGAATAAACCTAAGGAGACACCTTGCGCTCTACTGCGTAACACGTGTCTGCCGTACTCCGCTCTCCACGGTTAGCCTGGGAAGTGGGCGCAGGTCTCCTACCGCCCTTGGCCACTACCTCTAGCCCCCCCAAGAAATTTTGGGTAGTACTCACGCTTTTCGGGCTTCCGTGCTAGACGCATCCCCTCATAACGCCGGTTCCCTTCTCCGGTTTCCTCTGCTCTCCTCAGTGCCTCCAGCTGTTCCCATGGGAGCGATCCCTTCCAGCCAGGATCTCCTCCCATGTGTAGCAACCTTACCGTCCAAAACATCCTCCCATGTCCATTCCTCCTTCTTGCGTTGCCCTTCCTCCCTTACACCGCTGCTGGTTGGTTATTTGGTGGAGTGGTTCTGTAACGGAGTTCCTCTCTTTTCTTCATACGAGGAGGATAGTGATTCGACCAAGGCGCAGCGGGTTGTGAAACATAATGATTTATTAGAACACGACGAAAAAACAACTTATACTTGAATAAACTAAACAAAACAAATAAACGATGCAGACGACCTGAACACGAACTTACATATACACGTGAAGAACGCAAGAACAGGAACAGACTACATAAACTAACAAAACCGAAAACAGTCCCGTGTGGTGCACAGACACAGACACAGACACAGACACGGAAGGACACCACCAACAAACAAACAGGTTTGAAAACACCTGACCTTATATGACTCTCAATCAGAGGAAATGAAAAACCACCGCCTCTAATGAGAGCACATATTAGGTCACCCTTTAAATAATCTCTCTTTTCC
>NW_019942566.1:440927-480571 GCF_002910315.2 Salvelinus sp. IW2-2015 | reverse complement strand
TAGCAAGCGCAGCAAGTAGTGCTGAGCAAATCACGTTGTTTGATTTCGATATTTTTTTTAAACATTAAATGCGCTATGCTTTATGTGGTTGAATGATGTAACAACACAGAATAAAACAATTAATAAAAGTCCCATGATGGTAGTGACTGCCCATTACTGCTTATCACTTATTAACCACAGTTTATTCACAACTTTAATTTAATAAAAATATTTCAGTTGTTGCGATGTTACATTTGTTTTATTTGATGACTTTATTATTTAATTCTAAGTTATCATCTCTATAGAGCTGCTTTCTGACAAAATCAGGTTAATTAGTTCTTTAAAAAATGAAAAAAGGTCAAACATCACTAACAGAGCAGGTAAAGCCAGAATAATATACTTGTTGAACATAGCTAAAAGGGGAAAGGGGATACTTAGTCAGTTGTTCAACTGAATGC
The DNA here is from genome assembly GCF_002910315.2 of Salvelinus sp. IW2-2015. Taxonomy (NCBI): domain Eukaryota; kingdom Metazoa; phylum Chordata; class Actinopteri; order Salmoniformes; family Salmonidae; genus Salvelinus; species Salvelinus sp. IW2-2015. The sequence goes on along the minus strand of NW_019942566.1, from coordinate 480,134 downwards.
TTTCAACTGAAATGTGTCATCCGCATTTAACCCAACCCCTTCAGTCTTGTGCGTTTTCGTGGTCATCACTCACTCATTGAAGTTTGTCAAGGTCCTGACTTTAGCGTTAGCTATCCTGCTACAGAGCTTGTTGGTGCGGGAATGCACACATTAAGTTTCAAATTGTATTAGTCTTATATACGGGATACACATGGTATAACATTCAACGAAATGCTTACTTGCAGGTTGCTTCTCAACAATGCAACAACAATAAGAAATAATAAAATATAAGAATATGAACATAAAGTAAATGTCTCAGTTGAATAAACATTTTAGCACAAGTATAATACAAGGAGGCACAATTTATAGTCCAATATTTACACTTCTTTTGGGGAAGGGTGTTTAAATTGTGCAGTATTTAGCAATTATTTATCAATTCTGGTAGCAACAGTTGTGATGTGTGTGTGTGTGTGTGTGTGTGTAAGGTGCAGAGAATCAGAGCAGGTGGTCAGTCCAGTTCAGTGTTTAGGAGTCTCATGGCTGTATACTGAACAAAAATATAAATGCAACATTCAACAATTACAAAGATTTTACTGAGTTACAGTTCATATAAGGAAATCAGCCAATTGAAATAAATAAATTAGGCCCTAATCTACTGATTTCACTTGGAATACAGACATGCATGTGTGGTTCACAGATACCTAAACAAAAAAAGGTAGGGGTGTGGATAAGAAAACCAGTCAGTATCTTGTGTGACCACCATTTGCCTCATCCTTTCGCATAGAGTTGATCAGGCCTGTGGAATGTTGTCCCTATCCTCTTCATTGACTTTGCGAAGTAGCTGGCTTGGCGGAACTGGAATACGCTGTCGTACACGTCAATCCAGAGCATCTCAAACATACTCAATGGGTGACATGTCCGGTGAGCATGCAATAGGCTTGAATATTTTCCCGGTATTTTACATGTTCCATCCCGAGAATAAATCACTTTCTCCCAGGTAACCCGGTATTTCCCTCCAAAACCGGAAGTGTCATTCAAAAGCTTATAAAGCATATAAATAGGCCTGTGTCTGTATTTGAATAGAGCTTTGATCGAAAATTCAAGCCTGATGCTACCTGAGTCTGATCATCCGTACATTAAATACATTTTATGAGTCCTACATTAAATACATTTAATGAGCCCAAGCCAAAAAAGCCCAAATATTTGTGCCATTATCCAATAGGATAGAATAAATGATACAGGTTACTGCACATTACATATGACAGAAAAACATAAAAGTTCATAGATGTAGCTAACTATATGCTCGGGTAATACATGAAACTAGCTCCAGTAGGCTAATCTTTTGAGTGTGAACTGTATTACTGAACTGTATTGTATATCTGTATTATATGGACTGGAATTAAGCACATCATTCAGACCATGATAAAGCGAGAAGTCACATACGATTCTGGTGCAGCAGATGTGCAAAGCTGTCATCAAGGCAAAGGATGGATACTTTGAAGAATCTCAAATATAAATATATGTTGATTTTTAACACTTTTTGGTTAATACATGATTCCATATGTGTTACTCATTCTAAGTGTTAGAAAAACCCTGGGGATAATAGGTGGTCCAAACTTTTGACTGGTACCCGTATGTCTATATATCAATCTAGAACAGGATGATCTATTTTGGATGCAATTTGAATGGAGTTGAGAGAGAGAGACAAAGACTGCGAGAGAGTGCACTGATTTAAAGCAACGTTAATCAAGTGATTAAAACAAAACAAAAGATTTTCTTTACAAATAAAGTCAGATGGAGATGGGTAAATTAGACACGCATTCTGTCTTTATATTACTGTAKCATAGGCCTACCTGTCACAAGAAAAAGTGACCATGATAAGATGACAGACRTTGTGAATTGTGCTCCATACTGAGATGGGCTTTCTGTCTCCACCCTGAGCGTTGAGGATTCATCATGCAGAGGCCGTATAGAAACCAGATTTAGACATTGCATATAATTTAACAGTTCCATTTCACGCCATGCTATTCATATAAATAATTTATTAKAATTWACCGGTTTCTCKTAGTTATTTATTTAAAAGGGAGTGATTTTGGGAGGTRAATCCCGGGAAATCTTGGTAACCAGGTTCCCGTCATTCAACCGTGGTATGCAAGCCATGGAAGAACTGGGACATTTTTAGCTTCCAGGAATTGTGTACAGATCCTTGCGACATGGGGCTGTGCATTATCATGCTGAAACATGAGGTGATGGCGGTGGATGAATGGCACRWCAATGGGCCTCAGGATMTCGTCACRGTATCTCTGTGCATTCAAATTGCCATAGCTAAAATGCAATTGGTTCATTTTCCGTATCTTGTCTGCCCATACCATAACCGCACCGCCACCATGGAGCACTCTGTTCACAAAATTGACATCTGCCATTTGCCTGGTACAGTTCAAACCGGGATTCATCCGCGAAGAGCACACTTCTTCAGCGTGCCAGTCGCCATCGAAGGTGAGMATTTGCCCACTGAAGCTGGTTACGACACCTAACTGCAGTCAGGTCAAGACCCTGGTGAAGACGGTTTCTGACAGTTTGTGCAGAAATTCTTTGGTTGTGCAAACCCACAGTTTCATCAGCTGTCCGGGTGGCTGGTCTCAGATGATCCCGCAGGTGAAGAAGATAGATGTGGAGGTCCTGGACTGCAGTTTTTACATGTGGTCTGCGGTTGTGAGGCCAGTTGGACGTACTGCCAAATTCACTAAAACGACGTTGAAGGCGGCTTATGGTAGAGAAATTAACATTCAATTCTAAGGCAACAGCTCTGGTGGACATTCCTGCAGTCAGCATGCCAATTACATGCACCCTCAAAACTTGAGTCATCTTTGGCATTGTGTTGTGTGACAAAACTGCACATTTTAGAGTGGCCTTTTATTTTCCCCAGCACAAGTTGCACCTGTGTAATGATCATGCTGTTTAATCAGATTCTTGATATGCCACGTCTGTCAGGTGGATGGATTATCTTGGCAAAGGAGAAATGCTCACTAACAAGGATGTAAACAAATTTGTGCACACAATTTGAGAGAAATAAGCTTTTTGTTCAGTGTAGATAGAAACTGTCTCTGAGCCTGTTGGTATCAGACCTCATGCTCTGATACCGTCTGCCGTTCACGACTCGTGTGGAGGAGAGACGACCAAGGCGCAGCGCGTGAAAAAAACATCTTCTTTATTAGAAGAGGAAAACACGAAAACGAACACTACACAAACAAAACAAACAAACGACCGTGAAGCTATAACGTTAGTGCACACAAAAAGCAACAAACGTTCAACATAGACATAGACAATTACCCACAAATACATGATACCTATGGCACCTTAAATATGGCTCAATCAGAGACAAATGAAAACATCTGTCTCTGATTGAGAACCACTCAGGCAACCATAGACATAACTAGACACATTCACTCAACCATAGACTTCCCTAGAAACATTCACTCAACACAAACCCATACACTCTATCCAAACCCCCTATACCATATAATCACCCAAAACACACATACCCCATGTCAACACCTGATAACTAAAATAATAAAGAAACAAATAATCCTAAGGCAGGGGTGACGCCGACGTAAGAGAGAGAACAGCTCGTGGCTGGGATGTGTGTTTTGTCCTTCATGATGCTGTGGGCCTTCTTCAGGCATTGTTTCGAGAACATTTCCTGAATAGATGGGAGCATGGTCCCAGTGATGTACTGGGACGTCTTAACCACCCGCTGGAGGGCCTTGCAATCATAGACGGACCAATTCCCGTACCAGGTCGTGATGCAACTGTAATCCTCTCAAAYGTGACGTTTGCTTGTAAACAAAAAATGTCTCTATTTTACTGTTCATTTCCCCTTCAGTTGTAACCATGAGGGACAACATCATCCAGGACACCATTCAGTACACCAGACAGAGGAAGATCTGCAAGATGTCTGTTCTCTACCACCAGTCAGTCCACTTCAGACTGGCTGAGCTGGAGACAGAGATCGAGCTGCTGCACTCCCTCCTCCATCGCTCCACAGGTGGGTCTATTCAAGATAAGGTAATGACTACATCTCTAATGGCACCTCATTCCCTATGTAGTGCACTACTTTTGACCAGGACCCATAGGGCTATGGTCAAATGTAGTGCACGACATAGGGAAATTGTGAAATGTAGTGCACTACATAGGGAATAGGGTGCTATTTCGGACTATGACTGATTTCCATGGGGAAATTTTGTTTGCGGTTGGGCCTTTTAATGCATACACACAGATTGTCACAAACCAGATAAATATAATCAGCAAGTGCAGGGTATATACGATTCAAAATGATGTAAGCCAAGGATCATCAACTAGATCCCGGCGCGGGAYGATTTYTTCTTGAGCGGATGGTCAGGGGGCCGGAACATAATTACAAATAATTAGTARACTGCAAATTGACCACATGAAGCCCAAACAGATATAATATTTGACTAAAACATAATMATTTCAAACCTTGATTACATTTGTATATGATCACATATATTTCTCTATTATGCATGGGAATACTTTGGAACAGATTTCCAAAATTAAAATCACTTGGMGCTGATTTGCTGGTGTTTTTAGTCTTTTATGTCCAACAACAAAAACTTGGGGGGCCAAATACGTTCACCCGTGGACCAAATTCAGCTCGTGGGTCGCCAGTTGGGGAACCCTGTCGTAAGCTGTAAACTTTAGGCTAGCTGGACCTACTAGTGTTTGCAATGGTTCAGTAACACAACACGTAATCTAATGGTCATGAGACTGGACACATAGAGTACTGTTAGGGCCATGGCCTTTGGTGGGGTTTGAATAATGCGCAACCAATTTTGCAGACAGTAGTTTCAATGCACTAGTGCAGCTGTTAATTGCCTCATTGGGTATAGAAATCACTGTTGAGTCAGAGAGGCATCTGTTTGGCAGACACAAACTGAGGCCATTGGCCACGTACCGATTCTCCTATTCCGTCCGTCTACACTGATCTGACAGGCCTCGATTGGTGAGGGTGAGCACTAAGGACTTAGGAACGGAAACCACCAAAGATGTTAGATACAGCCACAAACTTACAGCAACATCAATGAATTACAACTACATGTACAAGATGCATTTTTTGGCACCAACCTCTCGTTGTGTCCCCCCAGCTCTGTACATCAAGGGCAACGATGTGACTAAGCTGGCGTCCATGGCTAAGCTGAAGGCAGGCCATCTGTCCAGGTAGGTGGGGGACAGCTGCCTGCAGTACTGGGGAGGAATGGGCTTCACCAGCAATGTCCTCGTCAGCAGGTTTTACAGGTGAGTGGAGAAGAACAAAATCKAAAAGAAGGTTCAGGACGGCAGCTTAATTCCCTGACGCATTTTGGAGCAAACTCTTTGTCAAAGAACTGAATAAACTCTGCGACACTTTATGTGGAGGTTACAAGTTCTGCTTATAAACCTGTCATAAGCCATTACTAAATGTTTTGTTTGCTAACCATTCATGAAGTTCATATTATTTATATTATATAATTTGTTCATGGATGTATTAACAAGTGCTACATGCATAAACTATGATAAGTTGTTTATTAGCTGTTCTTTCATTGGTCAGATGATGCAGTACAGGTCTGTTTACCTCCCACAGTAGTCCACTACTGTATCGTTGTTACTACTGTACACTGATGTGGCAAATCAAGGCAATGAGACATGGGCTGTGTTTCAGAGCTTAGATGTTGCTAACGCCTGGATAGGTATTTTAAGTATAAACTAACCACATCTATGTTATAGCAATTTGTCAGTCGATGACAGTCGATTACGTGGCACGCAACCATTGGTTGTTGTGTCGCCTCGCCTTAGCTGTAGAACGCACCCTAATTCCTATATAGTGCACTACTTTTGACCAGAGCCCTATAGGCCCTGGTAAAAAGTAGTGCACTAGGTAATAGTGTGTCATTTGAGACATTCAATGATAGGCATCTGGGKGTCAAGGGTCACTGTCACTGTTAGTTGAAAAGATCTCCGTTTCATCACTTCCACAAATCCTTTCTATGTACAAACACTGTTCATATGCAATATGCAGATAGTGTACGGAGGAAATTCATGTTTGGGCTAAACCAGTTGAGCAACCAACTCTCTGTTATTATCTATGCATTGTCCCTTTAATAACTCTACCTACATGTACACATTACCTCAATTACCTCAACACCGGTGCCCCTGCACATTGACTCTGTACCGGTACCCCCTGTATATAGCCCCGCTATTGTTATTTACTGGTGCTCTTTAATTATTTGTTATTCTTATTTCTTACTTTTTTTTTTGTGGTATTTTCTTAAAACTGCATTGTTGGTTAATGGCTTGTAAGTAAGCATTTCACTGTAAGGTCTACTACCCCTGTTGTATTCTCCCGGGTGGTGCAGTGGTCTAGGGCACTGCATCGCAGTGCTAGCTGCGCCACCAGAGTCTCTGGGTTCGCGCCCAGGCTGGGCTGGGTTCGCGCCCAGGCTCTGTCGCAGCCGGCCGCAACCGGGAGATCCGTGGGGCGACGCACAATTGGCATAGCGTCGTCCGGGTTAGGGAGGGTTTGGCCGGTAGGGAGGGTTTGGCCGGTAGGGATATCCTTGTCTCAGTATGTAAAAAAAAAAAAATGTAATAAAAACGTATGCACTCTACTGTAAGTCGCTCTGGATAAGAGCGTCTGCTAAATGACTAAAATGTAAAAATGTAATGTATTCGGCGCATGTGACAAATACAATTTTTTTTTTTTTTCAATACAGTTACGCAACAGTGATGTTGACTTTACTACAGTAGTTCATTCCATGAACATTCTGGCTCGGATTGGTAATTTTGCTCAGGAAATGAAACTTTAATAATTGAAGCATCTAATCAGAAAATAGTCCCCATTGTCGTACTTCATGGACAAAACTAGTACGTGGTTTCCATGTTTTTTAAGAATGTGGCCGAGGCTATAAYTGTCATTGAACGACCCCAGTTTTAATTTGTTTTTCTTTTCTTTTTTATTCGCAGAGATGCCAGGTTATTGTTCATTGGAGGAGGTGCTGATGAGGTAATGCTGTCAATCATCTGCAAGTACATGGACACCCAACCCAAGGCCCTAGCCAAGAATTGATGTCACAGTGCCAGTGTCTCTTTCCCTTGTGCTACACGTCAATCCAGAACATTAGGCGGATTGGATTATGCTGAGCCGCTGGGCACAAGTCTATGGCCCGTGACATAAACGGGCAAAAGCAGTGAGGGAGGAGCACTCTTCTCAAATTGAACAGTAATCTCCCCCACTCTGTCATTTTGCCAACAAGGCAGCATGGTACGTTGTCCAGAAACATCTCTTTCCATTAAATATATGTTAGAATTTTCAAACAAGGCAGATAAAGTGTTTTTATCAACAGCAATCACTTTTGCATGTGAAAACACAGAATCCTACTCATTACTCCACGTGGTAATTACGTGGCTTTTGTTTCGAGCCGACTTCGCCGTGGGCTTTGAACCGGGCACCTGGCTCAAGCCGGGAGGCAGCCCGGTTCCAAAACGAATGGAATCAACTTTCACCCAGTKTAAAACACACCTACCCAGAACAGATGAATCAAATCCCCTCATTGTTCCTTTTCTTTCACTTATCTATAATGACTGGATAGGTGGTAGCGATACCTCAACTTAGTTTCCGCCATTTTGCTTACACCTATCCAGTCCGTGAAGGGGAGTGAACAAGGTCAGAAGGAACAGAAAAATTTTCTGGAATTTAATGCAGCCTTGGAAATCAAAGAACTGAAGGGCAATTCATAAACTCTTAAGTTAATCCATTTAACCACTCGTCACGGCTATTGGGCAGTTTTGCATTTACCATATGATAATGCATGTACTGGACTACAGGGCCAGCCAGAATTCTTTTTCCAAATATCTCCTCCATAGTTCCATCCTGGGGAAAGATGCATAAGATTCTTCAGTATAACTTCGGTTCCATKCATTGCCTTACAACAATTGAAAACAGCCCATCCTACAGTAGATGTGAATTTATAATTATTGTGTGTTCTTTTCAATGTGAAGTGGAAAGGATTTGTAATCCATGTCAAAATCAACTTTTGTCAGCACAGATTCTGTCCAATTTTTGTAGATAGTCTCAGGAATGCAATGAATAGTATGTACCGTTATTTGTATAAAATAAACTAAACACTGCACCTCAACTGAGCCTGAATATGTTGACTTCTACAAAATGAAAGTGGGGAACTGAATCTTACTCGCTGGGTCAAATTCAAAACATACATCTTGTTTATTTACATATAAAACACATTTACATGAATGTTGTTCACGGGAGAACAGTGTGTCGTGGTGGAGATGAACGGTCGCTGTAGACCGGATAGGAAACGTTTTGAAGGGAGAGTGTACCCTTATAATTTATTCCTCAAAACAAATATACAAGGTGTGTTTTTATAGTGGAACTCTACAGTTGAACACTATTGATCAACTGTCAAGTGTCACACTGGATCAAGCAGTCTCTTTGAGATCATGACATCGATCACACTTGCATACAAATAGCATTATGAATCATGCACTGGAGAGTTCCTCAGTGACTCAGCCTAGAGAGCTTRGTCGCATTTATATATACAGTGCATTCGTAAAGTATTCAGAACCCTTGACTTTTCCCACTTTGTAATGTTACAGCCTTAATCTAAAATGGATTAAATTATTTTCCCCCCCTCATCAATCTATACACAATACCCATAATGACAAAGTGAAAATAGATTTTTGCTAATTTATTAAAAATTAAAAACAGAAAAACCTTATTTATTCAGACCTTCTGCTATGAGGCTCAAAATTGAGCTCAGGTGCATTCTGTTTCCATTGATCATCAAGATGTTTCTACAACTTGATTGGAGTCCACCTGTGGTAAATTCACTTGATTGGACATGATTCTGGAAAGGCACACACTTGTCTATATAAGGTCCCACAGTTGACAGTGCATGTTAGAGCAAAAAGCAAGGAAGGAATTGTCCTTATAGCTCSGAGACAGGATTGTTTCAAGGCACAGATCCTGGGAATGGTACCAAAAAAATGTCTGCAGCATTGAATGTCCAAGAACACAATGGCCTCCATCATTCTTAAATGGAAGAAGTTCCAACCACCAAGACTCTTCTTAGAGCTGGCAGCCTGGTCAAACTGAGCAATTAGGGGAGTGGGGCCTTGGTCAGGGAGGTGATGAAGAACTCAATGGTCACTGACAGAGCTCCAGAGTTTCTCTGTGGAGATGGGGGAAACTTCCAGAAGAACCACCATCTCTGCAGCACTCCACCAATCAGGCCTTTATGGTAGAGTGGCCAGACGAAAACCACAACTCAGTAAAACGCACAAGACAGCCCACTTGGAGCTTGCCAAAAAGCACCTAAAGGACTCTGACCACGAAACAAGATGTTCTGGTCTGATGAACCCAAGATTGAACTGTTTGGCCTGAATGCCAAGCATCACATCTGGAGAAAACCCTGGCAGCAGCAGGGACTGGGAGACTAGTCAGGATTGAGGGTAAGATGAACAGAACAGAGAACCTTGATGAAAACCTGCTCAGGATCTCAGACTGGGGCGAAGGTACACAGCCTAGACAACGCAGGAGTGGCTTCGGGACAAGTCTCTGRATGTCCTTGAGTGGCCTAGCCAGAGGCCGAACTTGATCTAATAGTTCTGGAGACCTGAAAATAGCTGTGCAGCGTTGCTCCCCATTCAACCTGACAAGAGATTGAGAGGATCTGCAGAGAAGAATGTGAGAAACTCCCCAAATACAGGTGTGCCAAGCTTGTAGAGTCATACCAAGGAAGACTCCAAGCTGTAATCACTGCCAAAGGTGCTTYAACAAAGTACTGAGTAAAGGGTCTGAATATGTAAATGTGATCTGTTTTTATTGAATTTGCAAAGATTTCTAAACCTGTTTTTTCTTTGTCAGTATGGGATAGTGTTTAGATTGATGAAAAACAATTGAATCCATTTTAGAATGCTGTAATGTAACAATGTGGAAAAAGTCAAGGGGTCTGAATACTTTCCCAAATGCACTGTATGTTACTGCTTAGCCTTACCAGATCGCTGATGAACTAGATCACTCAGTTACAAATTAACCTAGAATATACCTCATCGTTAATGGACATCGTTACAATCATGAACTTATGGCGGTGTCTATTCATTCCATCAGGGCTGTCTAAAATGAATGACAGCCATGCATTATTACCCCCTATTGTCACACTGTTAGTTAAGGGCTCCTAAGTAAGCATTTGACGCTAAGGTCGGCACGTGTGACAATTTGATTTTAACATTTGATTTGATCATCATCATCATCATCATCATCATCATCCTGGTCTTCTGATCCAGTGGCGGACTTATGGCACAGACAGTGGAAGGAGGCAGGGAGGGAAAAGCTGGGGCCTCCTGTAACGTATCACCTCAGTTTGATAAACCAGTAGAGGAGGGTAAAGACGAAGAGGCAGAAGAGCAGCATGTAGCACAGGAGCTTGGTCTGGCTTCCCCTGGAAAGCTGCTTCACTCTCCCTATGGTGGCCCCCAGCAAACCACCTGTTGAGTCAAAGTCTGAGTCCTGTCAGCAGAAAAAGAACAAACCAATAAATCCAGTGATATGTTTTGCCGTCCTGATATGAATTGCACTGTGAAATAGCCGATCTGTTGTGCAATATCGTGAAATGATGCCAACTCAGTTTATTTTTTCATTTGTGCAATCTGGCAGAAGAGGGTACAGAAAGTGAGCTGTGTGTGAATAGGTCTTGAGCTGTTGTGTAGTTATGCAGAGTAGTCATTGTCTGTCTCACTTCCTTACCATATCATCCAACATTTTGTTCTGGTACTTCACTTCGGTTCCAATATCTATTGACAGCTGTAGGACAAACATGGAATAGGTTAATCAGAGGACTTGATAACAATATGAGATAGCCAGACCTCTAAACCCCATATTATATCATTTCATGGAGCCCTGCACACATTGACATGCTTACATGTTTCAAGGCGCTGACTTTGGCTCTCAGACCCTCTTGTAAGTGTTCATTTTCCTCTTCATACGCGCTGTACCCGCTGGCCACATAGTTTCCAGGTCCTCCTTCGCCTGTTTGACATGATGTACAAAACCATTGATCTACGTTAGCTAAATAAACTAGAAATAGCTAGCTAACGTTACCTATGAAGGCCTGTCAGGTAGCATCAGTGTGGGTAACTGTGTTAAGTACGTACACACGCTTACGCAATAAAATGTAACTTAACTAACGTTAAGTAGGTAAAAGACAGTTCACTAGTTAGCTATAATGTAACCATGATGACAATTACCAAAACAAGTTKGTCAGTAAGTGTAGTAGCTAGCTAGCCCGTTATTTATACATACGTGAGCTAGCCAGCCTGCTAACTAGCCCGAATGAGCGTTCTCCATTGAAAACGATAGACTAAAACAGAAACTTACCCAAACCTGCGCGTCTCATTTTGATATATTCTATCAAAGATATCCTATCTTTAAGGTGATAGCTAATGTCAGAGATTTTATCCGAGCARCTATAGCTATTTTTGTTGGTAGCTGACAAGCTAACACTAATTCAGCAAGATAGGAAACGCCACGACATCGTACGGAAGCCGATAAGGCAAATACTAAAATTACATCGCAGAGGATTAAATTATATTTTCACTTCATCACCGCACCCGAGAGCAATAATAACGAATTGAAATTAATTGCCCTCAATTAACAGTCACAGGGAGTGCAATGGATGTCATGACATAAACAAATGGATACATTAGAGAATAAATGTCAAATCTACAATGGGGAATTTTATTTTAGGAGTCTACAAAACCCAAAAAGTAGTTGATAATCTGTGCAACCATGATGATTATAATCTGTGGATTGACTGCATTGTTTGAATGGAATGTTGGCATATTGGCAGTTAAAAAACATTTATGGAATCATTCTTCTAAAACTGGTTGGCTAGCTAGCTAACAAACATACATTGTAGATAAATTCTTGAAATTCATTATTTTACCCAATATTTTATCACAACACTGGTAAACCATGGCTGACCAACTCCCTGACCAAAATTGCTGACCTTTATCCCATCAAGAAGGTTCTACTATTCTTCTAAATCATACATCTTTGGGGCAGCAATATCAAAGAGGGTAGGAAACTAAGTTAAGTTTTTTGGCAATATGATCTGTTACTGTTCACATCGATCACACCAACAACATCATTGCATTTTGGTACATCAGAAGTACATTCCTATCCAATGGAACGTTGTGTTTGCCTTGCAGCATTGCATTGTAGAGGCAGTTGCAGTGCGTTCTGTGTGGTGCATATGTTGGATTTATCGAACGTACAGTATGCGTCAAAACTATATGCATAGACGGCTTGACAGAAATAGTAGCAGAAGGTGAATGTTGAACTTTTGTTGCACACATTTCCAGATGATGCTGCGTACAATTTAGCTCTAACACTAAAGGTGTGATCGAGGCATAACGCCTTGATCACACCAATAGTGTCCTTGCACAAAATAGTATCTAGGCGTGATGATGCCGCAACATGATATGCAACTGAAGTGTTAGTCATGATGACGCTGCTATATTATCTGTAATTGAGGTGTAAGGTTTGATGACTGATGAGGAAGAAATTGACCAGATTAGTGAGTCATAGTGGTTTAACCTCTCATTCGCTCCTATAATCTTCTCTTCATTAATGTGACATTTTGAGTTTCACTATCCAATTATGGGGCTCCCCCTTTCGTTAGTAAGGGATGACAGGAGTTAGAGAGAGCATGTCATGGAGGTAACCTTAAAGGGAGAGATGGCACTCATTAGGCCAGATGTACACTGAGTATACAAAACATTAGCAATACCTTCCTAATATTGACTTGCACCCCCCACTTTTGCCTTCAGAACAKCCTCAATTCATCAGGGCATGGACTCTACAAGGTGTCRAAAGCGTTCCACAGGTATGCCGGCCCATGTTGACTCCAATGCTTCCCACAGTTGTGTCAAGTTGGCTGGATGTCCTTTGGGTGGTGGACCATTCTTGATACACACAGGAAACAGTTGAGCGTGACCCAGCAGTGTTGCAGTTCTTGACACACACAAACCGGTGCGCCTGGCACCTACTATCATACCCCATTCAAAGGCACCCATTCACCTTCTGAATGGCACACATACGCAATCCATGTCTCAATTGTCTGAAGGCTTAAGAATCCTTCATTAACCTGTCTCCTCCCCTTCGTCTACACTAATTGAAGGGGATTTAACAAGTGACATCAATAAAGGATCATAGCTTTCATCTGGAGTCACCGGGTCAGTCTATGTCATGGAAAGAGCAGGTGTTCCTAATGTTTTGTATTCTCATTGTATATTAAGGACAATTAGGACTGATGAAGAAGACAGTTATCTTTCCTCATTATAGGCCTTCTATCCAGACTATTGAGATAGTGAATTAGTGATGTTAAAGTTGCTTCCACTAGACCTATGCTATGTTGTGAAGAGTACAGTGGCGATTTTAGTATGTACACCTTGGTGGGAAACTCAACATTTGTTTTTTAGATGCATGCCAGCAAAGCCACAACACAACACAACACTAAACATGACATTAATTGGACTATAACGATGACAAATGGTGCCCACAAACTGTTAGAGCCTACATGAAGGCTCCTGTTTGGCCCTGTCCGGGGGTTTCTTCTGATGGGGCCACAGTGTCTCCTGACCCCTCCTGTCTCAGCCTCCAGTATTTATGCTGCAGTAGTTTATGTGTCGGGGGGCTAGGGTCAGTTGGTTATACCTGGAGTACTTCTCCTATCTTATCCAGTGTCCTGTGTGAATTTAAGTATGCTCTCTCTAATTCTCTCGTTCTCTCTTTCTTTCTCTCTCTCGGAGAACCTGAGCCCTAGGACCATACGTCAGGACCTGTCTCTTATACACATCTAGATGTGTATAAGAGACAGCTAGGACCATACGTCACGGCAAACCGGGCATGATGACTCCTTGCTGTCCCCAGTCCGCCTGGCCTTGCTGCTATTCCAGTTTCARCTGTTCTGCCTGCGGTTATGGAACCSCTACCTGTCCCAGACCTGCTATTTTCAACTCTTAATGATCGGCTATGAAAAGCCAACTGAAAATTATTCATGATTATTATTTGACCATGCTTGTCACTTATGAATATTTTGAACATCTTGGCATAGTTCTGTTATAATCTCCACCCGGCACAGCCAGAAGAGGACTGGCCACCCCTCATAGCCTGGTTCCTCTCTAGGTTTCTTCCTAGGTTTTGGCCTTTCTAGGGAGTTTTTCCTAGCCACCGTGCTTCTACACCTGCATTGCTTGCTGTTTGGGGTTTTAGGCTGGGTTTCTGTACAGCACTTCGAGATATTAGCTGATGTACGAAGGGCTATATAAAATAAACTTGATTTGATTTGATTTGATTTGATTTGAAGCTATCCCAACAGCAGAGCTTTCTTTTCAGCACCATGGAGTGAATCTCATGGAAACCCTCAATTATGCAAAAAAAAAGGATTCTAGGTGTAGAGATGAAAATAATGTTTAATAGGTTGATCACTGTTGCAGATGTGGAGATTTCCTAAGCCTATGAATGCCAATCACTGTTGCAGATGTGGAGGTTGTGGGATGTAGCATATGTGAGGCGGTGAACAGGGAGATTGTGGGGGAAGTTATTATAATGAGATACAGACAGTAGTGTTACATCCTGATGGTTCTAATTAGGCCCAGGAGCTGACAGAGGAGATGGGAAGTGCTGGTGAAAGAGGTTTAGAGAACCTACGTGACTCAAATGACAGACCTATCCATTAAAACATAGCTATTTCACTATAAATTCAATTTTTTTTTTTAATTCTGCATCGATGGTGTTTGTCAATGGCTTGAATGAAGATATTAACTTTCATTACCTTTCAGTAAGTTGGTTAACGTGACATGATCACATCAAACTGACGACAAATTGATGACTGTGCTGATGACTGACACCCCCTGTTTATATGATCGGCGTTGTAATATTGAATGCTCACAGACAGGGGCCCTCTYATGGTCTTGCTGCAAGAGCTTGAAATGGAACCTGACAATAGCAGCATGGACCGACTCTATACTACTCCTCATTAACACAGTAAGAATACACTATTACATTATACACAATTATTACTACACTATTACAGAAAGCTGTACCTCACAAGTGTATTCACTCACTCTCATTAATAGTTTGGAAGCTGCTTGCCAAGAGTTGTAGAGACTACAGACTACATTTCACATAAGGAGTTCCCAGAAAGAGGCATTTTGGGGGTGCAGTCATTTTGAAGTGTCAAAGGTATTATATTMTTTACTTCTTCTATTGGTTTAGCAGGTGGGCTAACTAACAGAAAATGTGTTTCTCAGTGTGTGACATGCAGGATGAGCCTGAGATTTGTGATATCTCTAAACTTTAATGTTCTCATATTCATATTTTCAAACATCTCCTTCAATGAGATTCTAGACACTGTTTCATCATCCATTACCTATTCCATCTCCTAATAATCCACCATAAATCATTTCTCACCTTTACCGTTGTCAATATGGAGACAGGTTATGATATTCATTTATTCAAATGCAATGGCTAATAAATACATCTTATATCTAATTTTAAGGGGCGGCAGGGTAGGCTAGTGGTTAGAGCATTGGACTAGTAACCGAAAGGTTGCAAGTTCAAATCCCTGAGCTGACAAGGTACAAATCTGTCGTTCTGCCCCTGAACAAGGCAGTTAACCCAGGCCGTCATTGAAAATAAGAATTTGGTCTTAACTGACTTGCCTAGTAAAATAATGCATTTCAATTGCCATCCACATAGCTCCTCTTTTGCCACACTATGCCTATAGAGTCAGAGGGAGGGAAGAGCCCATTCATTTAACTGTGTATGCGTTCTCATTATATTTATGGATCTGATAAGATTAGCCCCATCTGAAGCATTTTACAAAGCCCCTTTCAACTCTTGGCCTCTAAAAGCTGTCAGGACAGAGGACACTGTTAATCTCCGCAGCATCTCTTCTCTCGCTTCGGGTGAATTGATTGACTGSTGGTCACACATCTTTTAGCTATAGGGATCAGAGCAAACTATTCCCTAAGGGGGAGATTATAGAAGCTTTTTAAAAAGTCTGAAATCTTTTGGGACCAACGTTGATTTGTGTTTGTTTCATGTCCTTAGATGTGTCAATCGGTTCCCTACCACCAGTAGATGCTTGCCTATTTTTGCTAACGCTTGCATATATTTAGTAGGTTACATGCAAAAAAACAAGAATATTAAAATCTGTTGAATATGTAAATACTTTAGCCATCTCAGTTTTTCTCTAGCTGCTCAGGATGTTACAGTTTATTATCTGATTCATCCTGGTTAGGCTCATTTATTTTTGGAATGGAGAGATCTCTCATGAATCAGTCAGAGAACAGCGAGAAGAGATGAAAAGAAAGTATGCCAGAGGACGAGGACGAAAAGAAAGGTATTCTACTGAACTCTTTTTTAAGAATTCCCCCAGCCCCTCAGTGATACTAAAAATCAATTTGACTGCAAATTAGTCCTTTTTAAAAAGTTAAATCCAGCTGGTCGGGGGAGATTTATGTCTCTGAGTGGCTAGAGAGTCTTAACAATACTCCCTGTTCTTTACCTGGGGAGATTCTTGTGATTTCATTTCAACATGTTTTTGTTTTGTTGTGTTAAAAAGGGATAAATGGAACAGGTTGCACCATTCAACAGTGTTAGCTTGATGTTAGCAGATTCCTTTAGATCTACAAACTGGATGATAATTGCTGTTAGTGTCTGTCTGTTTGGGAAATCATTTGAATTGACTGAGAGACTGCCCGAAAACCTCCCTACATCATCCATCTAAAAGCCTCTGTCTCTGTGGTCATGAATACCTTCAGGGTACCAAGTCAGTCCTAATTAAAGGAGTCATTACTCAAGCTGAAATAAGTTCTCTGAGTTTTGGGCTAGGTTTCAGCAGGGAAACACATATCATGATTCCTCTGTGTGACTGCTGCACTCCCCTAGAGCCTCACTCCTACGCCAAGCAAACCTTCTCCATCTCGAAAGGACCCAACAGAACTTTGCCTGTTTCCTTCACATAGATTGATGTGTTTTTTAGGATGTGTCAATAGAATCGTTGCTGTCAGTTAAATTAAGCCTTGACTTGTATACTCATCTGACAGACAGGACCCATGAGGCTATTCATGTATCTGTATTGATTAATTATTTGTTTGTACAGGTGAGGGGATCCCATTGTGATCTCTTTTTTATGGGGGATCTGTTCAGATCTCGAATCTGGATTCAAAATGCATGAACAGCAACAACAACTGAACTACCTATAAGCCGATGAGCACGTATGGCCGATCATGATACTCATTTGAAATTTGCTTGATATTAGTTTAGCTTAATCAGAGCCAACATAGTTAAATAAAGGTTCAATAAATAAACAGGCTGTATGTCCGTGGTGTCCTGGACAAACTCTAAACAGGCTGTATGTCCGTGGTGTCCTGGACAAACTCTAAACAGGAGAACATTAGATGAGGATTATTCACCTCATGTAGCGGTGTTGTATCAGTGTTGTTTCTAATACAGATTCTGAGAAATGTCATAGGCGGTCTATTAGACGTACTTTGCCTTGGAAACAGTGGCTTGCGTCAATGACTGAATGAAAGAAAACTCTTAATAAATATTCCAACAAACACAGACTAACTATTGGTATGGCAAGATGGAAAGTCAGTGAGTAGACCTGCTGAGATCATTGAATTATTACAGGGTTGTTATAGAGGCTGTCCTCTATTTGACTTTGGGGTATACCTGCCTGCTTCTCTCTCTCTCTCTCTCTCTCTCTCTCTCTCTCTCTCTCTCTCTCTCTCCTCTCTCTCTCTTCTCTCCTCTCTCTCTCTCTCTCTCTCTCTCTCTCTCTCTCTCTCTCTCTCGCTCTCTCTCTCGCTCTCTCTCTCTCTCTCGCACCCTATTCCCTTCATAGTGCACACTACTTTTGACCAGAGCCCATAGGGTGGTCTACCAGGTGGACTGGTAGAGATGGTTGTCCTTGATGGTGTTTCACAAGTGTTCAGTAATCCAAGTCCGTTTGCTGCTTTGGATAAAAGCGTCTGCTAAATTGCATATATTAATAACCTACCTATAGAACACCTAGTGACCCACAGTGACGATTTGAAGGATCCTTATCGGTCTATATTAATAACCTACCTATAGAACTACCTAGTGACCCAGTGACGATTTGAAGGATCCTTATCGGTCATTCGATGGTATCTCCCCAAATGGCCCCCTATTCCCCTTTAGGGCTCTGGTCAACGGTAGTGCACTGTAAAAGCTAACATATATCATTGTTTTAAGATGGTCATACATTGGATCATTTAGCTATTTGATTTTGAATTTTAGGACCACTTTAGGTATAAAACAAATATATTGAAAACTTATTTTATAAATATTGAATTTGGCCTTTACTACTATAGCCCATAGAAATTCATTGAATAACACATTCATAAATGGCAAAAAAGAGGAATAAGGTTTTGAAGTGTYCTATATCTATGAGATATACATATTTAAGTACTTTACACAACTGGTCTCAATTCACTGAATCTGCCTATTTCGGCCTTCCGCATCTGCAGTGGAAAGTGACTAACCTACAGCGGTGTTTGTCAGACCATGAGACATCACGAAAATCTGTCTTCTCACGAAAACGTCTGTAGCGCTAGAACGGTTTGGCTTTTAAACTAATATGACCCCTCTATGGAAATATGAGATGCCCACGAACACGATGGTGTAACGGGACTCGTCTGAAGGTAACCCATACAAATGAATGGAAGTGGGGGTATCTATACTCCACTATTTATATTTTTGACAACTTTTACTTTAATTTCACTACATTCCTAAAGAAAATAATGTACTTTTTACTCCATCCATTTCCCCTGACTGTCACGTCCTGGCCATAGAGAGCCCTTATTTTCTATGGTAGAGTAGGTCAGGGCGTGACTGGGGGTTAGTCTAGTTTATTATTCTATGTGCGGTTCTAGTTTTGKTTTTYTATGTTGGTGATTGGTATGATTCCCAATTAGAGGCAGCTGGTAATCGTTGTCTCTAATTGGGGATCATATTTAAGTAGAATTTTTTCCACMTGTGTTTGTGGGATATTGTTTTGAGTTACTGCACGTAGCACCTATGTAGTTACGGTTCGTTGTTAGTTTATTGTTTATTTGTTTTTGTCTTTGCTAAGTTTCACTTTATCATTAAATATGTGGAAACCATATCGAGCTGCACCTTGGTCCGATGATTATTCCAGCGACCGTGACACTGACACCCAAAAGTACTCATTTTGAATGCTTAGCAGGACAGGAAAATGGTCCAATTCACACACTTACAGTATCAAGAGAACATCTCTGGTCATCCCTACTTCCTCTGATCTGGCGGTCTCACTAAACACACATGCGTCCTTTGTAAATTATGTCTGAGTGTTGCAGTGTGCCCCCTGGCTATCCTTAAATAAAATAAAAACTAGAAAATGGTGCCATCTGGTTTGCCTAATATAATGAATTTGAAATAATTTATACTTTTACTTTTGATACTTTAGTATATTTAAAACCAAATACTTTAAAACTTTTACTGAAGTAGTATTTTACTGGGTGACTTTCACTTTTACTTGAGTCATTTTCTATTCATGTATCTTTACTTTTACTCAAGTATGACAATTTGCTTAAACTGGCAGATTTCGATGGGGATGTGTTTATTATGTTCCTTAGATTGACGCACGCATCAATAGGATCTTAAGAATTAAACATGAAGGAAAAACGTTGTGAGGTGAAAAAATAGCATCGCTGATGAGTCACTGTATAAGCCACTGACAAAGTTATCTATACCTAGGTTAATGAATAATGATGGAAATGAATTAGGTAGTTGTGTGGGTTGTCTTGGTGATCATCTTGAACCAGGACTTCCAAGGTCTCAAAGTCTGACTACCATAATAGTGGAAGCCTGTTTTGACATTGCATCTGCCCTGATTCTGACAAGTGTTATGGAAGAGTGGGAGTGACTGAACACTGACCAAACAAATAAGATTGATGTCCTCGTCTTGATCTTTGAATATGTTAACTGGAGAATTTACATGCATCATCACATCTTATTTATAGACATCACTGTTTTATCTTGTTGTTTTTCTTATTACACAGCCACCAGACACAATCCATTCTGAGGTAAAGACCTCTTTATGCACTCATACACATGTGCATTAAATTCACAATTGTATGCATTGATGCAGCCTTGTTTTTTTATTACCCTTGGAAGGCAGTTCGGTGTGTCGTGCTCTGCATGCTTTTGTCCTGTATAATTGAGTATTACTACGGCTCAATTCCATTCGCCTCTAACTGCTGGTTCTCTGCGTGACAGGCTTTGACAAGTAATTTATAGTTTGCTGAATAGAGTAAATAGCCTGGGTTAACCCCCCTTGGGTAGCAGCCAACAGCACAGCGATGGACCGCACGTTCCGTAACAGGTGTAATTCAACAATTCAACACGATACCAGTTAGACAGCCTTTTCCTGTTTCCTTTATTCACGCCTTGCTTGGCATAGACGGGGGCCCAGACTGTATTTGGAGAATGTATTTCCCCCAGAGAAACTGACTGTCAATCAGAGGATTTGAGCAAAAGAGAAGTGGCCATCTGGTAAACATAATCAAGCTTGTTTCTTAGTTCATATTGTGACGGAATGCCTGTTTGCAAAACTCAGGCATCACATATAACTGTTTTATTTGTGTAGTCAGAACTACAGTACCAGTCAAAAGTTTGGACACACCTACTCATTCAAGGTTTTTTCTTTATTTTTACTATTTTCYACATTGTAGAATAATGGTGAAGACATCAAAACTATGAAATAACACATATGGAATCATGTACAGAAGTAACCAAAAAAGTGTTAAACAAATCAAAAGTAGACACKCTTTGCCTTCATGATAGCTTTAGACACTTTTGGCATTCTCTCAACCAGCTTCATGAGGTAGTCACCTGGAATGCATTTCAATTAACAGGTGTGTCTTGTTAAAAGTTAATTTGTGGAATTTCTTTCCTCCTTAATGCGTTTGAGCCAATCAGTTTTGTTGTGACAAGGTAGGAGGGTATACAGAAGATAGCCCTATTTAGTAAAAGACCAAGTCCATATTATGTCAAAACAGCTCAAATAAGCAAAGAGTAACAACAGTCCATCATTACATTAAGACATGAAGGTCAGTCAATCCTGAAAATGTCAAGAACTTTTAAAGTTTCTTCAAGTGCAGTCGCAAAAAACATGAAGCGCTATGATGAAACTGGCTCTCATGAGGACCACCACAGGAAAGGAAGACCCAGAGTTACCTCTGCTGCAGAGGATAAGTTCACTAGAGTTACCAGCCTCAGAAATTGCAAGCCAAATAAGTGCTTCACAGAGTTCAAGTAACAGACACATCTCAACATCAACTGTTCAGAGGAGACTGCGCAAATCAGGCCTTCATGGTCGAATTGCTGCAAAGAAACCACTACTAAAGGACACTAATAAGAATAAGATACTTGCTTTGGCCAAGAAACATAAACAATGGACATTAGACCTGTGGAAATGTGTCCTTTKGTCTGATGAGTCCAAATTGAAGATTTTTTTGTTCCAACCGTTGTGTCTTTGTGGTGAACRGATGATCTCCGCATGTGTGGTTCCCACCGTGAAGCATGCAGAAGGAGGTGATGGTGTGGGGGTGCTTTGCTGGTGACACTGTCAGTGATTTATTTAGAATTCAAGACACACTTAACCAGCATGTCTACCACAGCATTCTGCAGCGATACGCCATCCCATCTGGTTTGCACTTAGTGGGACTATCATTTGTTTTTCAACAGGACAATGACCCAACATACCTCCAGGCTGTGTAAGAGCTATTTGACCAAGAAGGAGAGTGATGGAGTGCTGCATCAGATGACCTGGCCTCCACAATCCCCCGACCTCAACCCAATTGAAATGGTTTGGGATGAGTTGGACCGCAGAGTGAAGGAAAAGCAGCCAACAAGTGCTCAGCATATGTGGGAACTCCTTCAAGACTGTTGGAAAAGCATTTCAGGTGAAGCTGGTTGAGAGAATGCCAAGAGTGTGCAAAGCTGTCATCAAGGCAAAGGGTGGCTACTTTGAAGAATCTAAAATCAAAAATATATTTAGATTTGTTTAACAGTTTTTGGGTTACTACATGATTCCATATGTGTTATTTCATAGTTGTGATGTCTTCACTATTATTCTACAATGTAGAAAATAGTAAAAATAAAGAGAAACCCTTGAATGAGTAGGTGTGTCCAAACGGTTGACTGGTATTGTATTTGTGAAGGTAATTTCAATTTTTGTAATTTCCTTGAAATCTATGTATTCATTCTTTATATTCATGATTTCATCTGTTCTAGCCACAGATTTTGCAACATTCAAATGAAAATAGATTGATTGTCATATTTTGCAACATTCAAATGAAAATAGATTGATTGTCAGATTTCGCAACATTCAAATTAAATAGATTGATTGTCAGTGGCAAATATCCATTGAAAAGGTGGAATCTGACTTAAATGTCAGCGTTAAGCAAGTGGAATGAAAAGGGAAGCCCACCCACCTCTCACCATATAGCCTACAGCTTAAGCTATAGGTATATATCTGCAGAGATCAACACACAAGTGTCACGCCCTGACCATAGAGAGCTTTTTATTCTCTATGTTGGTTAGGTCGGTGTGTGACTAGGGTGGGTTATCTAGGTGATTATAATTCTATGTTGGCCTGGTATGTTTCCCAATCAGAGGCAGCTGTTTATCGTTGTCTCTGATTGGGGATCATATTTAGGCAGCCATTTCCCCATTGTGCTTTGTGGGATCTTGACTATGTATAGTTGCCTGTGAGCACTATCGCAGCTTCACGTTTCATTTTGCATTTATTGTTTTCTTTGAGTTTCACTTCATAATAAAGAGGATGAAACCATACCACGCTGCATCTTGGTCCACTCATTATAACGATCGTGACAACAAGCCTCACAGAGAATGTTTGATGAGAGGACAACTTCATTAACGTTCTTAATTAAACCCAGCAGTGATCTTGATGAGTTTTTTGTATACAATGAATCATCGTTGCAAATCCCCCTGGAAATCTTCTTGATACTTAGTATGAGTTGTAGTGTTTCGTGAAGTTATCCATAGGTCACTGTCAACTTGGGCACACATCGATAGCCTCTCTCTGGCCATCCCGTGTCCTGACTTAGAGAAGGACCTAGTGAGGGTGTGAAGGATCCCTGTACTTTTTAAAAGATTTGAACCCCATCCTAGATGTCTGTCAAAAGGACAAAGCCAAAACCCTAATTGTCACGCCCTGACCTTAGAGAGCCTTTTTATTCTCTATTTTGGTTAGGTCAGGTTGTGTGCTCTCAACAGATACTCTTTCTCTTTGCATCATCTGACGGCGGTAGAAATGCCCTGTGGTCAATGAACGCCCATGAGTTATTATGACGAGTGCAATTATTTACAGCCATTAGTCATGTGATGGCATCTTATACATACGTAGTATGATTAGCTAGTTATTTTACCAGTTTAAAGGTCCAATGCAGCCATTTTTTATCTCAATATCAAATCATTTCTGGGTCACAACCTTACTGTGATTGTTTTCAATTACAATGGTTAAAAAATAAACAGAAATAGCATCTTAGCAAAGAGCATTTTCTAAAGCAAGAATTTTGGTCTGAGTGGGGAGGGGAAAGGTGAAAATTAGCTGGTTTTGGCTAAGAGGTTTAGAACTCTCTTTCTTATTGCTCTATTAACTCATTTAATGCCTGGTGATGTCATCCCACCAAAACAGGCTGACATTTCAGGCGCTCTTTTCAAACAGCTCTTAGACTAAAAGGACTTTATYATAATTTTCACAATGTCATTCCAACCTCGACACTGGAAAATCACCTTTTTTAATTCTCTGAGCCTTGAAGCATCTTGATTCATTTCACTGGTTMTATTATTTTCTCATTTGTATTAAGACATAATATTCCGTCTCTACTGTGAGAAGAGCAACAGTGCCATCTAGTCCAGATTCTTGGGACAAGCCTCTATGCTCCCCACATATCTTGATGAAAATCCTGGCTCCAATATCTACTCCCCAGCCTATAAAGACTGGCTGTGGCTATGTTCCCAGATAATGAAATTGAGTTTTGTATTAAGTAAAAAATTGTCTCAGTTTTAAAAGTGCATACTGTAAGTGATTATAAAAAGGACATCAGTGCATTTTTGCAACAATGGAAACCTCATCTTTACTAAAATTCAATAGTGTGTGAAGTGTTTTAAGAATTGGTCTGTGGTGCAAACTCAAAAGGGCTTCTTTTTAAAAAATTTAATTCTAATGTACACTACATCTTCTTTGATCTTTTCTGAGGTGAAAATGATGTTTCTCATGGTGGATAAAATGGTGCCGGATGAAATGGCAGCAGTTTTACGGGCACTCAACCAATTGTGCTATTATGTGGGGTTTTTGCGTTATTTGTAACTTATTTTGTACATAATGTTTCTGCAACCRTATCTTACGGCAAAAAAGCTTCTGGATATCAGGACAGCGATCACTCACCTCGGATTAGACAAAGATTTTTTCTACAACAAGCAGGAAGCACAGGACATTCTCCAAACACCCGACAAGGCCAACATCCTAGTTATTTACAAGAGGAAGCGACATAGGTACAGAGGACAAAGAGCCGGATGCCTGGTCAGGACCCGGAGAAGGCGAGTGGGAAAGCTGCCGTTACCGTCAATATTACTCGCCAAYGTGCAATCATTGGACAATAAATTAGACGAGGTACGATCACGAATATCCTACCAACGGGACATCAAAAACTGTAATATCCTATGTTTCACRGAATCGTGGCTGAATGCTACATGGATATTCAGCTAGCGGGATATACGCTGCACCTGCAAGATAGAACAGCACACTCCGGTAAAACGAGGGGGCGGTCTGTGCATATTTGTAAACAACAGCTGGTGCACGAAATCTAAGGAAGTCTCTAGATTTTGCTCGCCTGAAGTAAAGTATATTGTGATAAATTGCAGGCCACACTACTTGCCTAGAGAGTTTTCAGCAATACTTTTCTTGGCTGTTTATTTCCCACCACAGACAGATGCTGGCACTAAGACCGCACTCAGTCAGCTGTATAAGGGAAAACTCTAACAGGAAACCACTCACCCAGAGGTGGCGCTCCTAGTGGCCAGAGACTTTAATGCAGGGAAACTTAAATAAGTTCTACCAAATTTCTATCAACATGTTAAATGTGCAATCAGAGGGAAATAAATTCTAGATCACCTGTACTCCACACACAGAGACGCGTAYAAAGCTCTCCCTCGCCCTCCATTTGGTAAAGCCGACCACAACTCTATCCTCCTTATTCCTGGTTACAAGCAAAAATGAAAGCAGGAAGCAGTGACTCGGTCTATAAAAAAGTGTTCAGATGAAGCAGATGCTAAACTACAGGACTGTTTTGCTATCACAGACTGGAACATGTTCCGGGATTCTTCAGATGGCATTGAGGAGTACACCACATCAGTCACTGGCTTTATCAATAAGTGCATTGAGGACATCGTCCCCACAGTGACTGTACGTACATACCCCAACCAGAAGCCATGGATTACAGGCAACATTCGTACTGAACTAAATGGTAGAGCTGCCACTTTCAAGGTGCGGGACTCTAACCCGGAAGCTTACAAGAAATCTTGTTGTACCCTGCGACGAACCATCAAACAGGAAAAGCGTCAATACAGGTCTAAGATTGAATCATACTACACCGGCTCCGACGCTCGTCTTGTGTGGCAGGGCTTGCAAACTATTACAGACTACAGAGGGAAGCACAGCCGCAAGCTGCCCAGTGACACGAGCCTAGCAGACGAGCTAAATCACTTCTATGCTCGCTTCGATGCAAGCAACACTGAGACATGCATGAGAGCATCAGCTGTTCCGGACGACTGTGTGATCACGCTCTCCGTAGCCGACGTGAGTAAGACCTTTAAACAGGTCAACATACACAAGGATGCGGGGCCAGACGGATTACCAGGACGTGTGCTCCGGGCATGTGCTGACCAACTGGCAGGTGTCTTCACTGACATTTTCAACATGTCCCAGATTGAATCTGTAATACCAACATGTTTCAAGCAGACCACCATAGTCCCTGTGCCCAAGAACACAAAGGCAACCTGCCTAAATGACTATAGACCCGTAGCACTCACGTCCGTAGCCATGAAGCGCTTTGAAAGGCTGGTAATGGCTCACATCAACACCATTATCCCAGAAACCCTAGACYCACTCCAATTTGCATACCACCCAAACAGATCCACAGATGATGCAATCTCTATTGCACTCCACACTACCCTTTCCCACCTGGACAAAAGGAACACTTATGTGAGAATGCTATTCATTGACTACAGCTCAGCATTCAACACCATATTACCCTCAAAGCTCATCACTAAGCTAAGGATCCTGGGACTAAACACCTTCCTCTGCAACTGGATTCTGGACTTCCTGACAGGCCGCCAATAGGTGGTGAGTGTTGGTAGCAACACATCTGCCACGCTGATCCTCAACACTGGAGCTCCCCAGGGGTGCGTGCACAATCCCCTCCTGTACTCCCTGTTCACCCGCGACTGCATGGCCAGGCACGACTCCAACACCATCATTAAGTTTGMAGACGACACAACAGTGGTAGGCCTGATCACCGACAATGACGAGGCAGCCTATAGGGAGGAGGTCTGAGACCTGGCCGGGTGGTGCCAGAATAACAATCTATCCCTCAATGTAACCAAGACTAAGGAGATGATTGTGGACTACAGGAAAAGGAGGACCGAGCACACCCCCATTCTCATCAACGGGGCTGTAGTGGAGCAGGTTGAGAGCTTCAAGTTTCTTGGTGTCCACCTCACCAACAAACTAGAATGGTCCAAACACACCAAGACAGTCGTGAAGAGGGCACGACAAAGCCTATTCCCCCTCAGGAAACTAAAACGATTTGGCATGCGTCCTGAGATCCTCAAAAGGTTCTACAACTGCAACATAGAGAGCATCCTGAYTGGTWGCATCACTGCCTGGTACGGCAATTGCTCGGCCTCCAACCGCAAGGCACTAGAGAGGGTAGTGCGTACGGCCCAGTACATCACTGGGGCTAAGCTGCCTGCCATCCAGGCCATCCAGGACTTCTGTCAGAGGAAGGCCCTAAAAATTGTCAAAGACCTCAGCCGCCCCAGTCATAGACTGTTCTCTCTACTRCCGCATGGCAAGCGGTACCGGAGTGCCAAGTCTAGGACAAAAAGGCTTCTCAACAGTTTTTAATCCCAAGCCATAAGACTCCTGAACAGGTAATCAAATGGTTACCCGGACTATTTGCATTGTGTGCCCCCCCCCAATCCCCTCTTTTACGCTGCTGCTACGCTCTGTTTATCATATATGCATAGTCACTTTAGCTATACATTCATGTACATAATACCTMAATTGGGCCGACCAACCARTGCTCCCGCACATTGGCTAACCGGGCTATCTGCATTGTGTCCCGCCACCCACCACCCGCCAACCCCTCTTTTACACTACTGCTACTCTCTGTTCATCATATATGCATAGTCACTTTAACCATATCAACATGTACATACTACCTCAATCAGCCTGACTAACCAGTGTCTGTATGTAGCCTCACTGCTTTTATAGCCTCGCTACTGTATATAGCCTCGCTACTGTTATTTTTCACTGTCTTTTTACTGTTGTTTTATTTCTTTACTTACCTATTGTTCACCTAATACCTTTTTTGACTATTGGTTAGAGCTTGTAAGTA
Source organism: Salvelinus sp. IW2-2015 (assembly GCF_002910315.2). Taxonomy (NCBI): domain Eukaryota; kingdom Metazoa; phylum Chordata; class Actinopteri; order Salmoniformes; family Salmonidae; genus Salvelinus; species Salvelinus sp. IW2-2015. The sequence continues at coordinate 452,321 of NW_019942566.1, read as the reverse complement.
AGCATTTCACTGTAAGGTGTTGTATTCGGCGCACGTGACAAATAAACTAATTTGATTTGATTTGATATATGTACAGCAAGTGTTCCAACATTTATAACCTACCTCACTTCAATAATTACTTCTGTATATGTACTGTGTGTACACATGTGGCAGAGACAAGTGTTGATATTTGTTAAATTGCTTTCATTGGCAAGATAAAAAAACTATTATGAATTGTAAACTGAGTGGTTCGAGCCCTGAATGCTGATTGGCTGAAAGCCGGGGTATAGCAGACCTTATACCACAGGTATGACAAAACATTGATTTGTACTGCTCTAATTACATTGGTAACCAATTTCTAATAGCAATAAGGCACTTCGGGTGTTTGTGTATAGTTACCAATATACCACGGCTAAGGGCTGTATCCAGGCACCCTTAGCCGTGGTATATTGGCTATATACCACAGCCCTCGGGCCTTATTACTTAAATAAACAACCCTGTATGTATGATCTTGTATAATCACAAATCCGGTCACCAAAAATGAATACAGACTGCAGACAACGTTTGTTCTTGAGGATAGAGAAACCTTTGTCTACAAAAGAGCAGCACTGTCATTGTCATTCAAGACAAACATCAACCTTGCTCTTTGGAAATTAAAATGGACATGGAAATATATTTCCGTCTAGCCCCGAGTCTGACTAAAGCTTTTTCAATTGAATCTCCTTCCCTGTGTTTTTAAATGTCTCAAGGCGCCTCTTCTGTATCCTCAATATTATCTCTGAAAGGTCCACGGGTCAAGTTTTGCATCCCATGGTTTCCCGATTTCTGACTGATATGTCGCAGACGAAAATCAAAGAATTCAAACCCTTAATATTATATAACTGTGTCACTTTGAAGAGTTTAGAGACCAACATTTCCAAAGTCGTCCTGTCAGTCCTGTCTGAAAGCCATTTAAAGCTCTTCAAACCCATTTAAAAGCTCACAGATTAACCTAAACAGTATACGTTAAAGCCAGCCATAATTGTGCACTTTTAGCCTGAGTGATTATTAGGGTGGTGTGATGCGTGCATTTGTGCGGGCATGTTTGCGGGTGTACGTGTCTGTGCATGTTTGCGTGCCGTCGGTGGTATGTGTGTGCATGCCTGCGTGAGTATGTGTGTGCATGCCTGCGTGCGTATGTGTGTGTGCGTGCCTGCGTGTCGTATGTGTGTGCGTGCCTGCGTGGTAGTGTGTGCGCTGCGTGCGGTATGTGGGCATGCCTGCGTGGTAGTGTTGCTTGCCTATGTGTTGCGTCCTGCGTGCGTATGTGTGTGCGTGCCTGCGTGCGTATGTGTGTGCGTGCCTGCGTGGGTATGTGTGTGCATTGCCTCGTGGGTATGTGTGTGCATGCCTGCGTGCGTATGTGTGTGCATTCTTGCGTGCGTATGTGTGTGCGTGCCTGCGTGCGTAATGTGTGCGTGCCTGCGTGGGTTGTGTGCGTTCCTGCGTGGTATGTTTGTCGCATGCCTGCGTGCGTATGTGGTGCGTGCTGCGTGCATGCCTGCGTGCGTATGTGTGTCGTGCCTGCGTGCGTGATGTGTGTGCATCCTGCGTGCGTATGTGTGTCATGCCTGCGTGCGTATGTGTGTGCATGCCTGCCGTGGGTAGCTGGTTGTTGGTGGTGCGTGCTTTAGATACCGAAAGAGGAGGATGTCCAACTGTTGTTACTTACTGTAGAGAAAGAAATCGAAAGGATATTAAAGAGGCAGAGAGGCTGAGCTGTATAACACTAATGCAGAGTTTGGTTATGCTTTGATATTCACCATTCTGCATGATGTCTTCAGCCACGGGGACAGAAATAGTTGAAAATCAGACAGAGAAACGTTTGCTTGGGTCGTCCTGTCAGTCTGTCTGAAAGCCATTTAAAAGCTCTTCAAACCCATTTAAAAGCTCACAGATTAAGCTAAACAGTATACGTTAAAGCCAGGCATAATTGTGCATCTTTAGCCTGAGTGATTACATTAGGTGGTGTGTATGCGTGCATTTGTGCGGGCATGTTGCGGTGTACGTGTCTGTGCATGTTTGCGTGCCTGCGTGGGTATGTGTTGCACGCTGCGGAGTACGTGTCTGCTGTTTGCGTGCCTGCGTGGGTATGTGTGTGCATGCCTGCGTGAGTATGTGTGTGCATGCCTGCGTGCGTATGTGTGTGCGTGCCTGCGTGCGTATGTGTGTGCGTGCCTGCGTGCGTATGTGTGTGCGTGCCTGCGTGCGTATGTGTGTGCGTGCCTGCGTGGGTATGTGTGTGCATGCTGCCGTGCGTATGTGTGTGCAGGCTGTGGTTAGGGTGTGCATGCTTGCGTGCGTATGTGTGTGCGTGCCTGCGTGCGTATGTGTGTGCATGCCTGCGTGGGTATGTTGTGTCATGCTGCGTGGGTTATGTGGTGTGCATGCTGCGTGGTATGTTGGCATGCCTGCGTCCGTATGTGTGTGTGTGCATGCCTGCGTGCGTATGTTTGGCGTGCCTGCGTGCGTATGTGTGTGCATGCCTGCGTGCGATGTGTGTGCATGCCTGCGTGCGTATGTGTGTGCATGCCTGCGTGGGTAGCTGGGTTGGTTTGTGCGTGCTTAGATACCGAAAGAGGAGGATGTCCAACTGTGTTTTACTTACTGGTAGAGAAAGAAATCGAAAGAGATATTAAAGAGGCAGAAGGGCTGAGCTGTATAACACTAATGCAGAGTTTGTTTTATGCTTGATATTCCACCATTCTGCATGATGTCTTCAGCCACGGGGACAGAAAAGTTGAAAATCAGACAGAGAAACGTTGCTTTGGTCGTCCTGTCAGTCTGTCTGAAAGCCATTTAAAAGCTCTTCAAACCCATTTAAAAGCTCACAGATTAAGCTAAACAGTATACGTTAAAGCCAGGCCATAATTGTGCATCTTTAGCCTGAGTGATTACATTAGGGTGGTGTGTATGCGTGCATTTGTGCGGCAGTTTGCGGGTGTACGTGTCTGTGCAGTGTTTGGTGCCTGCGTGGTTATGTGTGTGCATGCCTGCGTGAGTACGTGTCGTGCATGTTTGCGTGCCTGCGTGGTATGTGTGTGCATGCCTGCGGGAGTATGGTGTTGCATGCCTGCGTGCGTATGTGTGTGCGTGCCTGCGTGCGTATGTGTGCGTGCTGCTGCGTATTGTGTGCGTTGCCTGCGTGCGTTGTGCGTGCGTGCCTGCTGTGGTATGTGGTGCATGCCTGCGTGCGTATGTGTGTGCATGCCTGCGTGGTGTGTGTGTGCATGCCTGCGTGCGTATGTGTGTGCGTGCCTGCGTGCGTATGTGTGTGCATGCCTGCGTGGGATGTGTGTGCATGCCTGCGTGGTAGTGTGTGGCATGCCTGCGTGGGTATGTGTGTGCATGCCTGCGTCCGTAGTGTGTGTTGCTGCGGCGATGTTGTGCGTGCCTGCGTGCGTATGTGTGTGCATGCCTGCGTCGTAGTGGTGGTGCTTGCCTGCGTGCGTATGTGTGTGCATGCCTGCGTGGGTAGCTGGGTTGGTTTGTGCGTGCTTTAGATACCGAAAGAGAGGATGTCCAACTGTTGTTTACTTACTGGTAGAGAAAGAAATCGAAAGAGATATAAAAGAGGCAGAGGGCTGAGCTGTATAACACTAATGCAGAGTTTGGTTATGCTTTGATATTCACCATTCTGCATGATGTCTTCAGCCACGGGACAGAAATAGTTGAAAATCAGACAGAGAAACGTTGCTTGGGTCTTATTTCACTACTGGCCCAGTTTCACTGTGAGAATGAATAACGAGTCCATTTGTTTTCTTCTGGACACGATAGTAACTGATACTTGAGCGGATCTCACAGCACTGGAATCTGGTGTGAGACACTTAAATCTTCACAGATAAGATGTCAACCATTAGTGCCGAAGGGGAATATAATTTTTACTGTGTCCCCCCCCTCACAGTTCAAACTAAGATTACCTCATTTCTACACAGACACAGATGTCTGCCTGACCTCGTCCCCAGCGCTCCAATGCACTACATGAGACAGAGCCGGCTGGGTGGACCAGATTACCCTGTACCTCATCCTGAAGCCCATGTCTTATGTGGACCAGATTACTCTGTACCTCATCCTGAAGCCCAGGTCTTCTGTGGACCAGATTACTCTGTACCTCATCCTGAAGCCCATGTCTTCTGTGGACCAGATTACTCTGTACCTCATCCTGAAGCCCAGGTATTTGTGCCAGATTAGTCTGTACCTCATCCTGAGCCCAGGTCTTCTGTGGACCAGATTACTCTGTACTCATCCTGAAGCCCAGGTCTTCTGTGGACCAGATTACTCTGTACTCATCCTGAAGCCCGAGTATCTGTGGACCAGATTAGTCTGTACCTCATCCTGAAGCCCAGGTCTTCGTGTGACCAGATATCTCTGTACCTCATCCTGAAGCCCAGGTCTTCTGTGGACCAGATTAGTCTGTACCTCATCCTGAACCCAGGTCTTCTGTGGACCAGATTACTCTGTACCTCATCCTGAAGCACAGGTCTCTGTGGACCAGATTACCCTGTACCTCATCCTGAAGCCCGGGTCTTCTGTGGACACGATTACTCTGTACCTCATCCTGAAGCCAGGTCTTTTGTGGACCAGATTACTCTGTACCTCATCCTGAAGCACAGGTCTTCTGTGACCAGATTACCTGTACCTCATCCTGAAGCCCGGGTCTTCTGTGGACCAGATTACTCTGTACCTCATCCTGAAGCCCAGTCTTTTGTGGACCAGATTCTCTGTACCTCATCCTGAAGCCCGGGTCTTTTGTGGACCAGATTTCTCTGTACCTCATCCTGAAGCCCATGTCTTCTGTGGACCAGATTACTCTGTACCTCATCCTGAAGCCCAGGTCTTCTGTGGACCAGATTACTCTGTACCTCATCCTGAAGCCCAGGTCTTCTGTGGAACAGATTACTCTGTACCTCATCCTGAAGCCCAGGTCTTTTGTGGACCAGATTAGTCTGTACCTCATCTTGAAGCCCAGGTATTTGTGGACCAGATTAGTCTGTACCTCATCCTGAAGCCCAGGTCTTCTGTGGACCAGATTACTCTGTACCTCATCCTGAAGCCCAGGTATTTTGTGGACCAAGATTTCTCTGTACCTCATCCTGAAGCCATGTCTTCTGTGGACCAGATTACTCTGTACCTCATCCTGAAGCCCAGGTCTTCTGTGGACCAGATTACTCTGTACCTCATCCTGAAGCCCAGGTCTTCTGTGGACCAGATTACTCTGTACCTCATCTGAAGCCCAGGTCTTTGTGGACCAGATTAGTCTGTACCTCATCTTGAAGCCCAGGTATTTTGTGGACCAGATTAGTCTGTACCTCATCCTGAAGCCCAGGTATTTGTGGACTAGATGTCTGTACCTCATCTGAAGCCCGGATCTTTTGTGGACTAGATTAGTCTGTACCTCATCCTGAAGCCCGGGTCTTTTGTGGACCAGATAGTCTGTACCTCATCAAGCCCGATCTTTTGTGGACTAGATTAGTCTGTACCTCATCTGAAGCCCGGGTCTTTGTGGACCAGATAAGTCTGTACCTCAGAAGCCCAGGTCTTTTCTGGTACCGGTGGTAGAGTACTGGTGATCTCTTTAGAGCTGGAGCTCTAAAGACGAACAAATCAACCCTGTTGATTAAGTTTGAACTTCGCTTCATTTGTCAGCCACTGCCCTTGTGCTTGTGTGTGTTGTGTGTGTGTCTGTCTCATTTCTCCATTTCCATTCCTAGTGGTTTCTGGATAGCAACACACCCAACAGGCCTAATAATGCTTTCCGCAACCTTTAATTACCGTTCAGAAAATCTGCTTATATTCAGCAAGAGTGATTAAAAGGTGCACTGGTTCTCAGGAAGGAGAGCGTATTGATTAACAGATTAGCCATCTCCCATGTTGCTCTCTCATTCTCTCTCTCATTTCTCTCTCTCTCTCCTTCTCTCTCTCTCTCTCTCTCCTCTCTCCTCTCTTCTCTCTCTCTTCCTCCTCTCTCTTCCTCTCTCTCTCTCTCTCTCTCTCTCTCTCTTTCTCGCTGTTGTTGCTCCAAAAGATACATGAGTGGAACATCTGAAAGATGAACGCGTTGATAGAAGTAGCCTCTAGTCATACAGGCCGGCTGTCTGTGTTTCAAAACCCTGATCAAGGATAAGGGCCCAAACACACTTTTATCAACTTCCACTGTCCTCCAAGAGTTTCTCAATTTCCTGTTAAGTCTGTGCATGATGTCCATCAGTTAGATCATCTGTAGATAACACAGGACTGAAGGCTGTTTCTTCTAGGCTCAAGAAAAGGAGCATAAATGTTGAATACAATTCATGATGACTGTGTATCAATCAATGTCAGGTGTAGGGGGTTGAATCTGTTGGGTACATTTAGTAAACTTCCACAAAACAATGGAATGCTGTCATCGCACAAAACATAAATATGTTCACCGTAGGATCCTCAGTTGAGCATTTCACTTTTTTGCTGTTTTTTGTTGTTGTTTCTCCTTTGTTATTAAATTGTGAACTGAATTCTTTCACAGGAAAATAACTAGTTGGAGGCAGTAAACACTGAAAATGGCTTCAGTGTACCTCCCATCCTTCTAAACCCATAACCCCTGTGTTGCTGTCTGTCAATGTAATTTCAATGATTCTGAAATGTTTCTGTATTCCAGAACCATCGGAAGTGCTTGTACTGCCATATTTCAAATACTTCAACTGTGCTTGCCTACTTATTAAGCTTGCCTGGTGGAATGTAACCAATGGAATAGTCCCAAAAGTGCAAACATCACCCATCTCACCCAAATGCTCAAAGTATTTGAAAGAAAACAAAAACTATTTGAACCCCAGAACTGCCTGATGTTGTTGAGTGGTCAGAGAGGCAAAATTGGCGTGACGGTTACTCCTTAAAGCAGAGTACTGGTGTGTGAGACAGTTGAACAGTTGAATCCCAGGGCTCCTGCGTATATCATCACTGCTGTGCCTGGATCCAATGTGATTCCTCTTCTCTGCAGGGGGTTCAGTCGGTGAGTTGTCCTTCTAATGCGTACACAATCCGTCCTTTGATGTTAAATCTTCTCCACAGTCAACGTTGAAAAGGACAAAAGACATGAGAAGAAACCGTAGCAACACATCGTTTATATTCTAAATGGTACCCTATTTCTATTCTGACTTGCCTAGTTAAAATAAAGGTTAAATAAATTCCAGATTGATTCCCATAGGGCTCTGGTCAAAAGTAGTGCACTATATAGGGAATAGGTTGCCATTTGGGACGCATCCATATATATCTCCCAAACATACAAATTCAACGTGACAGCTATTCCTCTGCAGAAAGCTATTTTAGACTAGCTAGACGGACAAAGGGATAGTCTCCTGGGATTTACAGATTTATCCTCCCTTTCTTCATATAGGAACAGAGATACTGGAGATGCTCGAGTCAGTTTCATCTGTTGTGAGGCTTACTTATGCACTAGCTTGAATCTAACCCATTTGGGGTTGATTCCTTATGGTATGTAAATGTTTTATTATCCATCATGAATGAGGAGAGACAGGGGATGACAGACAGAATCATGTAGAGGTTGTCAGGGGGAAGTTGATGAGGAAATTAGTTGAATTAACTGAATTGAATTAATTCAACAGACTGAACTGAATCAGTGAGGATCAATTGTTGTATTTAAATTAACAGGATAGTTAACAGGATAGTTAACARGATAGTACATTAACAGGATAGTTCACTCAAAAACTGTCTTTAATATTTTGTTCATTAGTCCACTGTTAATACAATCCGCCCAAAATGTGAGTGAACTATCCCTTTAAGCACTTACACATAGGGTAGTAGCATGGCAGGCTGAACCGAGGACTGAATGAGTGAGGCCCCAATTATTGCATTTAATGTAAATACATTTAATGTACTTACAAAGGATAGCCTATATAAACCTTAGTATATGTTTTACTAGCTGTCTACAGCAATACTTGTTATGGACTGATGCTTGTCTGATAAAAGACACAACTCTATTCAACCACTGATGCTTCAATTTGTCTCCTCTTTTTCTTGTTTTGAACCACTTTTGTAGTTATCTAAAGGTGGCTGTGATTWTCTTCCCACTAATAATGTCTGTGGTTCCAGGAACCCATCCTACAAAAGACATTACCGTCCATGTGCTTTAGACTTCGTCCCAAATGGTAGCTTAAAGGGCCCTTTAAGTAGTGAGTGCACTTCAGATGTCGGATCTTAATTTGAGCCAGTTTACTACAACAGAAAAATAATCCTGCAGCAACAGGAAATGTGAATTATTATGTGGATTATAATTAATTGATTTGTTTTTGTAGGGGTTTCGTTAGGGCAAATCAAATCAAATCTGCCATTTTAAAGTGGAAATTACAAACTTTAAAAGCCTTTTTAAACTTTGAATACACTACAAGTTTGCATTGCTTGCTGTGCAGAAAAATTCTCAGCAACAAAAGATGTGAACAAATGATCCATATAACGTGAATAAGGTGACATTTGGGACAAGGACCATGTGCTTTATTCTAGCACATGCTGCTGGACAATTCCACACGAGTGGGATCAGAAGTATTTTTGGTATCTCAGATTGTTCTGGCAATTCTCACATAGGAACTTCATTGAGAGGAAAGATGTTTAACATGCTTTTTACATTTGTATAACAAACATTTTAGAGAAAATCGTGATTCAATTGGCAATTTTAGGCCCTTTTTAGACCTGTACATGGATCCTGTAAGACTCTATGTTTTGTGAACCGTAAATGATACAGACATCTTGGCGCCATCGTGGTATTGTCACGAGTTCCGCCGAAGTCGGTTCCTCTCCTTGTTTGGGCGGCGTTCGGCGGTCGACATCACCGGTCTTCTAGCCATCACCGATCCACCTTTAATTTTCCATTTGTTTTGTCTTGTTTTCCCACACACCTGGTTTTACATTCCCTCATTACGTGACATGTATATAACCCTCTGTTCCCCCCATGTCTGTGTGTGGAATTGTTTGTTGTAAAGTGTATGTGCATTTCTAACTGGTTTGCAACGGGTATTTTAACCCGTATTTTGTTGTTTTTGGATGCAGTTTGTTTTGCCTAAATAAACTGCTCCGGTTGTTACCTATGTCTGCTCTCCTGCGCCTGACTTCCCTGCAGCCAGTTACGCACCTCTTACAGGTAACACTTTATTTGGATAGTCCATCTGTAGATGCTCTATAAACTATCTACAGACTATCAGTAACATGTCAACTGCATGTCTGTTGACTTTCAACAAGAAAGTGTCTGTAGTCCATCTATAGATGCTCAACAAACTATCTGCAGCATTTCAACAGCATGTCTTCAGCCTTTCAGTAATATTTCAACAGTTTATCTGTAGCCTTTCAGTAATATTTCCAAAGCATGTCTTTAGCCTGTCAGTAATATTTCAACAGTATATGTGTAGTCTGTCAGTAATATTTCAACAGTATATCTATCAGATATGAAGGTAAGACCTAGATGCAGACAATGTCGAATTAACAATGGTTTAATAATCCAACAGGGGCAGGAAATAGACAGGTCAAGGCAGGCAGGGGTATGTAAACCAGGGGCGGGGGGGGGGCAACGGGACCGGACAGCAGGCAGGCTCAGGGTCAGGGTCAGGGGCAGGCAGAGTGGTCAGGCAGGCGGGCTCAGAGTCAGGACAGGCAAGGGTCTAAACCAGGATGGCGAGAAAAAGAGAGACTGGGTAAAGCAGGAGCTGAGACACAAACATGCTGGTTGACTTGACAAACAAGACGAACTGGCAACAGGCAAACAGAGAACACAGGTATAAATTCACAGGGGATAATGGGGAAGATGGGCTACACCTGGAGGAGGGTGGAGACAATCACAAAGACAGGTGAAACAGATCAGGGTGTGCCAATATCTATAGCCTTTCAGTAATATTTCAACAGTATATCTGTAGCCTGTCAGTAATATTTCAACAGCATATTTGTAGCCTTTCAGTAATATTTCAACAGCATATTTGTAGCCTGTCAGTAATATTTCAACAGTATATTTGTAGCCTTTCAGTAATATTTCAACAGTACATCTGCTGATAGTCTCCTGATCATTGGTTGATCATCTATAGATGGACTATAGACTACCTTGTTGGAAATTATGAGATATACTGCTGCTATGCTTTTGAAAAGCTAAAGACATGCTGTTGACATGTTACTGGTAGTCTGTAGATAGTTTGTAGAGCAWCTACAGATGGACTCTCCAAATAAAGTGTTTTTCAATAAACAAATTCATTATTACCATATGCGTGATCGCCATCTTTATTTATGAGGACTCACTGTCGTGTGCACCTGTCATATGTGTGCATACCTCAGCTCTTCCCTCAGCTTAGGTCCGGTTTAACAATCTTTCAAGTGCATTCATCTGTGTGGCTGCCTCCGCTCCCCGGAACCTGTCTATGGACATATTCATACAGATTACATACTTTTATTTCCACGTGGGAGCCTCATGGGATGAGATTGAAATGGCACTGGACCCTGCAAAAAAAGACTAGCCCAGCTGGATCATGTCCCTGATAAGTGGATATGGACGGTTCTATTCAATAAAACTTGAAAATAGGAGTTTGCCGTGTCCTGGTTTGACTGCATTTCATGTAGGAAGATAGTGTTGGAATAGATCTCTCTCTCAGCTGCAGAGCGCTGACTCTGGCCAAGGAGACTAGTGTTAGCAGTGGTGGGCCGTCAGGGCCTGCAAGGCCTTCTCTGCTGGCCTAAACATCATCAGAATATAATTTTTTTTTTAAATATATTTTCCCACAAATATGTATTAAATTATTCCCCAGAGTAAGAGTTATACTCTTCATTTCATAGCTTTCCTCTTGGTTGCACTGCTTCCAGCCCCGAAACTTTGAAAGTGGCGAACGAACGAACCCCTTTCCCGCTGTGACAGGCTTGTGGCGTCGGGCGACCTCTCCTTACAATGTCTAACTTTTCTTGAAAAGTTCGTCTGAGAATGGCGTTATAATTATATCCTCGCACCAAATCGTATCTTCTCCTCCTTCCGCCATTGTGGGTTCAAAGAACAGTTTAGGTAGTACCGCGAATTATATTCGTTTATCAAATTCAGTTTCCTTAGTATCTGCATAGACCTGCCTCTAGGACCTTGCCTCTAATATTGGTAATCCCATCAAAAGACGTGGACGCCTAACGCCTGCGCCTGCTAGCTGGCTCCGTGTGTAACACTGGAGCCAGCCCAGCAGGCGTACAATAGCCAACTCTAAAGCTGATTGGTTGACACAAAATTTTAATTTCCATTCACTTTAAGCTACAAGCGCCTGCACGTGTTGATTGAAGGCCTAAGAGCAGATTTTAGACCCTGGCAACACATGATGGCTGAATATGATTGGATAAAAGATCTAACATAAAGCCAGCCCTCCAAATCTCAACCTGGGG
>NW_019942566.1:422379-438727 GCF_002910315.2 Salvelinus sp. IW2-2015 | reverse complement strand
TGAGAAATAAATGAGTTTCTTCAGTCTGCAACATTGGTCTTGTGTAGTGTTTGGTGAATGTACATTATATTTGTACTTTGTTGATAGTAGCCTACTCTAATCATAGGGAAGTAGAAGTGCTCAAAGTGTTTTAGGTTTATCACAGCAGAGTGTAACTCGTGCAAACAGAGTATAGTAATGTGAAACGTGTGTGTTTCATATGGTAACAAAGTGTGTTTTTTAAAAAGAAGTGTATAGTTTTTACAAGAGTGTTTAATTTTGCAAAGGATCTGTAGTGTTTTGCTAATTGGGTGTGTGGTTGTGGTAATTGTGTGTAGTGTTTTGTAAACACGGGCCCTGTTTTGAAAATCGTGCTTAAGCAATAAAAAAAAACTGTAATGCGTTTGAGCCAATCAGTTGTGTTGTGACAAGGTAGGGTTGGCATACAGAAGATAGCCCTATTTGGTAAAAGACCAAGTCCATATTATGACAAGAACAGCTCAAATGAGCAAAGAGAAACGAAAGGTCCATCATTACTTTAAGACATGAAGGTCAGTCAATACGGAACATTTCAAGAACTTTAAAGTTTCTTCAAAAACCATCAGGCGCTATGATGAAACTGGCACTCAYGACGACCGCCATAGGAAAGGAGGACCCAGAATTACCTCTGATGCAGAGGATAAGTTCATTCGAGTTACCATCCTTAGAAATTGGCAATTAACTGCACCTCAGATTGCAGCCCAAATAAATGCTTCAGAGTTCAAGTAACAGACACATCTCAACATCAACTGTTCAGTGGAGATTGCGTGTATCAGGCCTTCATGGTTGAATTGCTGCAAATAAACCACTACTAAAGGACACCAATAATAAGAAGAGACTTGCTTGGGCCAAGAAACACGAGCAATGGACATTAGACCGGCGGAAATCTGAGATTTTTGGTTCTAACCGCTGTGTCTTTGTGAGACGCAGAGTAGGTGAACAGATGACCTCCGCATGTGTGGTTCCCACCGTGAAGCGTGGAGGAGGAGGTATGATAGTGTGAGGGTTCTTTGCTGTTGACACTGTCAGTGATTTATTTWGAATTCAAGGCACACTTAACCAGCATGGCTACCACAGCATTCTGCAACGATACACCATCCCATCTGGTTTGCRCTTAGTGGGGCTATCATTTGTTTTTCAACAGGACTATGACCCATAACACACCTCCAGTGCGAGTCGGGAAGCAAGTTCAGGGAGTGAATACATTTAATATATAAACAAAACAAGAAACACATAAAGCRCACCGACATTTAAACAGAAACAGAAACAATGACGACTGGGGAAGAAACCAAAGGGTATCACGACTTCCGCCGAAGTTGTTCCCTTTCCTTTTTCGGGCGGCATTCGGCGGTCGACGTCACCGGTTTTCTAGCCGCCACCGATCCACTTTTCATTTTCCATTTGTTTTGTCTTCATTGTACACACCTGGTTTCCATTCCCACAATTATATGTTCCTTATTTAACCCTCTGGTTCCCCCATAGTTTTGTGCGTGTTTGTTCGTTGTCAGTTGGTCTGTATTTGTGAGTTTGATTATTTTTCCTTCTTGGAATATTTGTTGTTTTGAGTAAAGTTACGTGAATTACTCATCTCTGTGTCCTGCGCCTGACTCCGCCTTACCTGCTACACCTAGACGCCTTACATAAGGAGTGTGACATGTAAAGGGGAGGTGATCAAGGAGGTGATGGAGTCCAGGTGAGTTTCATTATGTGCAAATGCACGCAACGCTGGTGACAGGTGTGCGCCATAAACGAGCAGCCTGGTGACCTAGAGGCCGGAGAGGGAGCGCACGTGACATCCAGGCTGTGTAAGGGCTATTTGACCAAGAAGGAGAGTGATGGAGTGCTGCATCAAATGACCTGGCCCCACAATCACCTGACCTCAACCCAATTGAGATGGTTTGGGATGWGTTGGAACGCAGAGTGAAGGAAAAGCAGCCCACAAGTGCTCAGCATATGTGGGAACTCCTTCAAGACTGTTGGAAAATCATTCCAGTTGAGCATCTCATGAAGCTGGTTGAGAGAATGCCAAGAGTGTCTAAAGCTGTCATCAAGGTAAATGGGTGGCTTCTTTGAAGAATATAAAATATATTTGGTTTTGTTTAATACTTTTTGGTTACTACATGATTCAATATGTGTTATTTCATAGTGTCTTCACTATTATTATCATTCACTTCACTAGCCCAATCAAACATCTCTGGAGAGACCTGAAGATAGCTGTGCAGCGAAATTCCCCATCCAACCTGACAGAGCTTGAKAGGTTTTGCGGAGAAGAATGGGAGAAACTCCCCAAATACAGGTGTGCCAAGCTTGTAGCATCATACCCAAGAAGACTCAAGGGTGAAATCACTGCCAAAGGTTCTTCAACAAAGTACTGAGTAAAGGGTCTGAATACTTTTGTAAATGGGTCTGGATACTTTCTTAATGCACTGTATAAACATAGTCATGCTAAGCACAAATAAAACATCACAAATCAACCAGAAAATTACATTCCTCCACAATGAATCCCAAATCAGTACTTTAAATGGCCGAACGTAACCCGAATGTCAAGATTAAATGTATTTAGAATTTTGTTCCAGCAATACGTTGCATTAAAACAAAAATCAGATTTACCTAGCTCAGTGGAGACCCTAGGAACCTCAAGAGTTAACCAATCCTGTGAACAGTTTAGGCAACACAGATGTCTATACTTCAAAATCAAAGTTAGATAAGACGGAAATTAATGAGGTAGGGACTTGTAAACAAAAAGGAGTAATGTAGCGATCTACGGATCTTTAGCGAAGTCCAGCCAACCTTTTGATACAGGATACAGTGATGAGTATCAAAACTGTCGCTTGTAACAAAACGAAGAACATTATGGGAGATGGCATCTAAAGGTTTAACAGGAGTAGCAGCTGCACTTTGATAAATAATATCACCATAATCAAGAACAGATAAAAAGATTGACTGAATAATCTGCTTCCTACTGCTTAGAGAAAGACACCATCTGTTTCTGTAGAAAAAGGCAACTTTAAAACGTAGCTTCTAAAGCAACTAATCTATATGTTTTTTAAACGTCAAATCCATATCAATCCAAATGCCTAAGTATTTATATGCGGGAGCACGTTCGATTGGAGAACCATCTAATGAGTGAAAACATACACAGACACACACACACAGTTCTGCAGTGTGGAGTTTTAAGCGAGGCAAACTCCTCCTGACATTTCGTTCTTCTTTTCTCTCCTCTGTTTTATTAAGCTATCGCTTACAAGCAGTTCTGGCTCATAGGCCTCTTTGAATAAAGCCAGAGTGACACTTTATCAGTGGGTCGTATAATCTCCTATTGAGTCTAGAGAGTTTGATGTTACAAACGTCAAACAAGGGAGCTATTTTCCCTCTACCAACCACTGCTTGTATTGCCTCATGAATATCTAACGTGCCCTCTGTTAAAGCTCACTTCAGCAAATTCCTTGAATGTGCAAGTAAGCCGGAGACGGTTGTTACACAAACTAGCACAGAAGCTGTACGTCGTGTGCCGAACTCTTATATGGCTTGATAACGAGCGATAGGGCTACAGCTTGTACAGTATTGGACAAGTTGTATCTCATAGAGATTTAGGACATGTATTGACCCAAGCCAGTGTCCAGCTGAGCTGCCTGGGATGCCCCTGATGTGCATTGTGTGTTTGGGTCCTTCCAGTGCGTGTATTCATGGATCCCAAGGGAAGGACAACATTTACCAAGAAACAAATAATAATTTAATATTTTGTCTCTCTGTGTTTCATACATTTCCTTAAATTCGCAAGAGGCTGAATGAATCTCACCGGAGAATGCATCCGAGCGAGTGAAACAGCGCCCCTCTGTCTCTGTATGTGTAAGCCATCTATCTGATGTTGTCTGGTCAAAAATAGTATGACATTGTTGGCCTTGATAAAAAAAAAATCAAATCATAGCCAATCAGTGTAGAGCTAAATCCAATCATAAATTCATACATTGTGCCCCTGGCCTGGAGGATGGAAGTTCAACATGTTGCTAGATTTTTACTTTATTTTATTTAACCTTAATTTAACTAGGCAAGTCAGTTAAGAACAAATTCTTATTTAGAATGACGGCCTAGTAGGCTAATGTTAACTAATGTTAACTAGCTGGCCTGGCGCATCGTTGCCCATGAAAGGAAGTCAGGCTAGCGAGCAAACATTTTAGCCAGGTAGCCTAGGACAACAAAAGTTTAAAAGTGTGTACTGTTTGACAGTCATAGATTGTTTTGGCAACATGAAAGAGGAGGATGTCATCAGTGTTCTCTACAAGTAGGGTGAGTCATACTGTTTTTACCTTGCACGCAGCACATTGCAAATACCCCACACACACACACACACACACAGACACCACACACACACACACACACACACACAACACACACCACACACACACAACACACACACACACACACACACACACACACACACACACAAATCAATACCACGGACAGCCATATCATATTTATATAGCTTATGTTGATTGGACTAAATCGTTTTTTGTATATTTTAGTTGTCACTGTATTAGACTAAGCAGAGGTGATTAGATGATGTTGAAATGTTGAATTTGAAATGGTACTGGAATAATGGAGGCAGCTCCTCGTTTCTTTGTGACTTGCGGTAACTCTCCGTGGTTTTAAATCAATAGTTGTTTAACTTGCTTGACCCKGCTGTAGGAAATGTAACTGTTTGTTAAATGCTGGACAGAGGTTGCTCTCCGGTTTTGAGATTAAACAAAGGTGTGGTTCAATATATTCTGCCACTGTGTCTTCTTATTGTCTCGGCGTTGGGCCTATATATCACGGTCTCAAGGCTTATGAACTAACAGGTTATAAAGCAAACAACGCACTTTATAACAAGTTATAATATGTTTTTTTTATTTGGCTTTGCTTCCCCAGTGATTTTACCCACGCACTGCTACTGGGTCCATCGCTGCAGTATATACAGTGCATTCGGAAAGTATTCAGACCCCTTGATTTTTTCCACATGTTGTTACTTTACAGCATTAATTAAAAATGTATTAAAAAAWATATATACTCATCAATCGAGTCTTTGTTTCAACAGACCAGACAAAATAGTTTCCCATGGTCTGAGAGCTCTTTAGGTGCCTTTAGGCAAACTCCAAGCGGGCTGTCATGTGTCTTTTACTGAAGAATGGCTTCCGTCTGGTCACTCTATCATAAAGGCCTAATTGGTGGAGTGCTGCAGAGATAGATGGTTGTCCTTCTGGAAGGTTCTCCCATCTCCACAGAGGAACTCTGGAGCTATGTCAGAGTGACCATATGGTTCTTGGCCAACTCCCTGACCAAAGCCCTTCTCCCCCAATTGCTCAATTTGGCCGGGCAGCCAGCTCTAAGAAGAGTCTTGGTGGTTCCAAACTTCTTCCATTTAAGAATGATGGAGGCCACCGTGTTCTTGGGGACCTTCAATGCTGCAGACATTTTTTGGTACCCTTCACCAGATCTGTGCCTCGACACAATCTTGTCTCGGAGCTCTAGGACAATTCCTTTGTCCTCATGGCTTGGTTTTTGCTCTGACATGCACTATCAACTGTTGGACCTTATATAGACAGGTGTGTGCCTTTCCAAATCATGTCAAATCAATTTAATTTAGCACAGGTGGACTCCAATCAAGTTGTAGAAACATCTCAAGGATGATCAAAGGAAACAGGATGCACCTGAGCTCAATTTCGAGCCTCATAGCAAAGGGTCTGAATACTTATGTAAATAAGGTATTGATGTTTTTTATTTTGTGGGGGGACTGAATACTTTCCGAATGCACTGTATAGCGCGGCGATTAGAAATGCCAGACGGGCTCATTTTTCTAACTTGATCACTATTATTCCAAATAATTYGAGAGTGCTCTTCACGACCATTGATGGCCTGATAAATCCTACCAGCACAAACCTACGTGAAATTTCCTCCACATCTGAATCTGGTGAGTTTGCGGCATATTTCAGAGATAAGATAACCAACATTAGGCTGGGTATTAGTCAAGCAAGACCTGATGACAAGTTTGATGATTGTGTGCCCTAGCCTACCACGCAAAGGCACTATGGATTTATGTTCCCTGGTTGACACAGACATGCTCAGGAATGTAAAATCACAATTTAAGCCTTCTGCCTGCCTTCTCGATCCTATCCCCACCACCTTCTTCAAAACAGTTTTTAATTGCATATCTGAAGAAGTGCAAGCTATTGTTCATCACTCCCTGTTAACAGGCACTTTCCCCACTGCACTAAAAACTGCTATGGTGAAACCCCTTCTGAAGAAAAATAATCTAGATTCCCACCACAGCACAGAGATACCCTTCGTTAAGGTGATAAATGATCTTAGAGCCAACACAGATGCCAAACAGCTCTCTGTCCTTGTACTCTTAGATTTRAGTGCTGCATTYGACACTGTTGACCATGATGTCCTTCTGGACAGACTGGAGAGGTAGRTTGGCCTCTCCGGTCCAGTTCTAAATAGGTTTAGGGTCTATTTAACCAGTCCAGAGGTTTTTGTCATCCTTGGTGAACATAACTCATAGAAAATACATATCACGTGGCGTTCCACAAAGTTCGATTCTGTTTTTTATTTTTAATACAATAATAATTTTAAAAAACAGTTTTTGCTTCGTCATTGTGGAGTATTGTGTGTTGATTGATGAGGAAAACATTTTATTTAATCAATTTTAGAATACGGCTGTAACGTAACAAAATGTTGAAAAAGTCAAGGGGTCTGAATAATTTCCGAATGCACTGTATACAAACACACACACAGATGTGTTTTGTGTGTTTGGGTCCGTTTCTGGAGGTTATATAAAGACATCAGCCAACTGGACTTCACAGCGGGATCGTAGAATAGCCAACAGGATCATCCAGATTCTTCAGGTCAAAGGTCAAAAGGTCATTTATAGGTTATACACTAGGATGTTGATAGTACTTGCCTTACTGTAGCCACACTGACTAATACAACACTAAGGGCATTCTGAGGTGAAGTTAGATAGGGCTGTATTGCTATGTCACAGGATATGGAGAGAACAAGGCAAACGATTTGTGTTGATACCAAACATTCAAAATCCTTGAATTATCTGCCACCTCCCGTCAGTTGACTGGGCAGCTTTCTGAGACGTTAGATAAAGACGGGTCAGCTTTCTCTTGCCATACTCCTTTCCATTTTTAACAGTACCAGAGCCTGTTCCAGGGAATGGTGTTAGCGGTCGTGTAGCGCCACCGAGTGGAACATAATATACTGCTGACGCGTCTTCAAAAGTCCATCTCCATCATCACCATGACAATCTAAACTTCAATGTGGAGAGTGGTTTCAGAAAGTAGACAGAAACACAGGATACAAACGATAAGTAAATTAGGGTTYGACTTACTTTGATTACTCATCAACATGATATTGGTTCTTCTGTTGTGTTTATCGAAAATAGATTTGGACGGACACTTACTTGACTGAAATTTGACTGAAATCAATTGGACTTCTGTCATTCCCCTCCACACACAGTAAATATATAACAAAATACAACTTGCTCAAAGAATGGAGATCATTCTGCTGTGTTTTCTTCTTTCTCTTGTTTATTGTTTTTTTTAACCAGAAGAGGAGGCTGCTCTCTCACTCATAGAGTCTGAGATACAGAGACCAGTCACTCTCAGAGGACTGGAGTTCACAGCGCTGCCTGCCTGCCTGGCCCTGGCTCTGCCTACCTGGCCCTGCCTGCCTGGCCCTGGCTCTATCTACCTGGCTCTGTCTACCTGGCTCGACCTACCTGGCTCTACCTACCTGGCTCTACCTACCTGGCTCTGCCTACTTGGCTCTGCCTACCTGGCTCTGCCTACTTGGCTCTGCCTACCTGGCCCTGCCTGCCTGCCTGCATGCCTGGTCCTGCCTGCCTGCCTGGCTCTACCTACCTGGCTCTGCCTACCTGGTCATGCCTACCTGGATCTTCTACCTGGCTCTCCCTGCATGGCTCTGCTTGCCTGCCTGGCTCTGCCTACATGGTCCTGTTTACCTGGATCTGCCTACCTGGTCCTGCCTGCTTGCCTGGCTCTGCCTACCTGGCTCTGCCTACCTGGCTCTCCCTGCATGGCCCTGCCTACCTGGCTCTGTCTACCGGGTCCTGCCTACTGGCTCTGCCTACCTGGCTCTGTCTACCTGGCGCTGTCTACCTGGTCCTGCCTACCTGGCTCTGCCTACCTGGCTCTGAATAACTGGCTCTGTCTACCTGGCTCTGCCTACCTGGTCCTGCCTTGCCCTATCTGCCTCCTGACACAAAACCTTTCACCTTGCTGCTCTGCCTGGCTGGAATCACAGCTCTGGATAGGAGAAGGGACTAATTAAACAACACAGTCAACACACACACAAMTACACACAGCTACTGTTTATTCCTAAGGTTGTAGCTATAGGTCTTAAGGTTTTGTTTTAGTTACACAACGGGCAAAGCCAACTTATCATTTGAGGGAGAACTTCAATGGAAGTGCTGCGCAAGTACTATAATAGTCTAGCACAAAGCCCTTTGTTGACAGAGTAATGTCAAATGTCTTTGTTTCTCACTCTTCTGAGTCACTGTTTGGTGATTTTCTTTCATTTTGTCTGTCATTTTCTACCTCTTATCCTCTCTGTTTATAGAAACTGTTCACTTTTTCCCATCTCTTTTTTTTTAAATTCTGATGAAATCGTTTGGGACGGCTCACGAATAAGTGGTGGATTTGAGAATGCTTCACGTTTCTCAGACTGGTGCCAAAGGCTTGAGGTGAAACGTTAACGCTCTTCCCTCCAGATAGGTTTTTAGTCATAAGCAGTGTG
Organism: Salvelinus sp. IW2-2015; assembly: GCF_002910315.2. Lineage (NCBI taxonomy): Eukaryota > Metazoa > Chordata > Actinopteri > Salmoniformes > Salmonidae > Salvelinus > Salvelinus sp. IW2-2015. The sequence continues at coordinate 429,907 of NW_019942566.1, read as the reverse complement.
CGTACTGTTTAGGTGTCTGCAACCTTAGTTGTAGCATTCTTTCGGACAGATATCAGTTTAGATATTGTACTGTACTTACTAAGCTTCTGTTGCTAAGATTCTGTTGCTAAGCTTCTGTTGGTTTTCACTGCTGAGTATGTTTTTCCAAAATGGCTGCACTTGCGTACAACCATACCCATGTTTAAGCATGCTTAGGTAGGTTCCATTCCACCATGTTTTCATGACCCTAGAAAAGATTTACAAGTATATTGTATATTTGACATAAATTAAAAAATACTTGCTGAAAGTTTTCTCTGAGTTGCTTTCATGCAGAGACATGGACAGATAGGGCTCAACCACTGACCTCTGCAGAGCACATGCACAGATAGGGCTCAACCGCTGACCTCTGCAGAGCACATGCACAGATAGGGCGCAACCACTGACCTCTGCAGAGCACATGCACAGATAGGGCTCAACCACTGACCTCTGCAGAGCACATGCACAGATAGGGCTCAACCACTGATCTCTGCAGAGCACATGCACAGATAGGGCTCAACCACTGATCTCTGCAGAGCACATGCACAGATAGGGCTCAACCGCTGACCTCTGCAGAGCACATGCACAGATAGGGCTCAACCGCTGACCTCTGCAGAGCACATGCCTCATTGCCCTTTTATTCCCTAAAGTACCCTTTTGTTTTGGGTAAAAACATTGAAGTCGTTGTTAAATTATTGTTCAATACGTGTAATTGAATTAGCCATTAAGATATGGCCATCTATTGCTTCTATGGAACTAAATAAAGTCTAATAAAAGTCAGAATTGCCCAACGAGTCTGTGACCACGTTTACGTAAAAATATTTTTGGGGTGCCCTTTTTTTGAGTACCTGCCTCCCAAAAGGTCTGTGCACRGCCCCGCTTTCATATGTTTCTTCATAGTTGCTTAAGAATTCCTTGAACTTTCCCTTTTCAGGGGTCATTAGCACAACATATTGAAGAGCATGCTGCAATAGATAGTTACGCAGAGCAGATTCATTTAAGAATGGAAAGAAAGAAAGGATGAAGCTGTCCCCTCAGGCTTACTGATGTTGACAGGCAATATCTCAGCGCTCTTAGGTGAGCAAATCACACAAAAATGCACCATGTTTCATAAGCTGAATCTATTTATTTGCACAGAGAAAGTGCAACATATGATTAAACAAAAGAGCAGAATACAGGTGAGCTAGTAAACTCTAATGGTTCTCAAACACTAAAGATTAGGATAGTAAAAGTATAGTTTTATTGTGACTTAAAAGAAATGCCATAAAATAGGTCACCTCTAAACATTTGAGCTATTTGGTAAAAATAAAATATTGGATATTTTATCCAAGCAGGTACTTAAATATATTATGTGACCTGCAGAAGCCTTCAGGCCGTTGCTATGTTTCTGACTGCACAGGCCAGAGTATGTAGACAAGTTTGAACAAAACAGCAACCATATTGTACGAAGAAAAACCAGCCATAATGGAAGGCAGTGGAAAAGATTGGCCATACTGTACATGCACAATCATTTCACATACATGCTGTATGCATTTCCCAATTTAGATTTGTTCACAACATATAGTAGGTGCATTGTTATATGTGTCAGAGCTCGCGTGAAAGAGGTCTTCTGATCTCAATGTGAGATCCTAGTCATATAAAGGTTAAATCACCACACAAAAACGCTATTTGTACTATTTTGGGATGCATTTGCTGCATGGTTTCTGTTTTTGTTGGTGGCCCAGTCAGGGATGGTGTGCATGTACATCTTACAGAGTATGAGTATATCAACTATTTAAATGTCTCTTTAGAGAGAATGTGAAGACTCGACATGGGAACAGGTGAAGGTGCCATTTTACCTTGTAGAAGTCTCATATGACAGTGAAGCAAGGAGTCGAAGGACCTGTGACTATAGTCTAGTAAAATGTTTTCCAACCCTGGTCCTCGAGTATCCCGAACAGTACACCTTTTTACTGTAACTCTGGACAAGCACCCTGATTCAACTTGTCATCTAATCATCAAGCCCTCAATGAGCTGAATCAGTGTGTTGTCAAGGGCTACAGCTAAACGGTGACTGTTGGGGGTACTGGAGGACCAGGGCTGGGCTGTTGGGGGTACTGGGAGGACCAGGGCTGGGCTGTTGGGGGTACTGGAGGACCAAGGCTGTGGCTGTTGGGGGTACTGGAGGACCAGGGCTGGGCTTTGGGGGTACTGGAGGACCAGAGCTGGGCTGTTGGGGGTGCTGGAGGACCAGGGCTGGGCTTTTGTGGGGTCCTGGAGGACCAGGGCTGGGCTGTTGGGGGTACTGGAGGACCAGGGCTGGACTGTTGGGGTACTGGAGACCAGGGCTGTTGGGGTACTGGAGGACCAGGGCTGTTGGGGGTACTGGAGGACCAGGGCTGTTGGGAGTACTGGAGGACCAGGGCGTTGGGGGTACTGGGGGACCAGGGCTGTTGGGAGTACTGGAGGACCAGGGCTATTGGGGTACTGGGGGACCAGGGCTGTTGGGGTACTGGGGGACCAGGGCTGTTGGGGATCTGGAGGACCAGGGCTGTTGGGGGTACTGGGGGACCAGGGCTGTTGGGGGGCGGTACTGGAGGACCAGGGCTGTTGGGGGTACTGGAGGACCAGGGCTGTTGGGGGTACTGGAGGACCAGGGCTGGGCTGTTGGGGTACTGGAGGACCAGGGCTGGACTGTTGGGGTACTGGAGGACCAGGGCTGTTGGGGGTACTGGAGGACCAGGGCTGTGGGGTACTGGAGGACCAGGGCTGTTGGGGTACTGGGGGACCAGGGCTGTTGGGGACTGGAGACCAGGGCTGTTGGGGGTACTGGAGGACCAGGGCTGTTGGGGTACTGGGGACCAGGGCTGTTGGGGGTACTGGAGGACCAGCTGTTGGGGTACTGGAGGACCAGGCTGTTGGTGGGGGTACTGAAGGACCAGGGCTGGGCTGTTGGGGGTACTGGAGGACCAGGGCTGGACTGTGGGGTACTGGAGGACCAGGGCTGTTGGGGTACTGGAGGACCAGGGCTGTTGGGGGTACTGGAGGACCAGGGCTGTTGGGGGTACTGGGGGACCAGGCTGTTGGGGACTGGGGACAGGGCTGTTGGGGTACTGGAGGACCAGGGCTGTTGGGGGTACTGGGGGACCAGGGCTGTTGGGGTACTGGGGGACCAGGGCTGTTGGGGGTACTGGGGGACCAATGTTGGGGGTACTGGAGGACCAGGGCTGTTGGGCGCTACTGGGGACAGGGCTGTTGGGGTACTGGAGGACCAGGGCTGTTGGGGGTACTGGGGACCAGGGGCTGACAGCAAGGTATGGAATACACAGAATGGCTGGACTACACAGCAAGGGATGGACTACACAGAAGGGCTGGACTACACAGAAGGCTGGACTACACAAGAGAGCTGGACTACACAGCAAGGGATGGACTACACAGAAGGGCTGGACACACAGAAGGGCTGAGCTACACAAAAGGGCTGGACTACGCAGCAAGGGCTGGACTACACAGAAGAGTTGGACTACACAGCAAGGATGGACTACACAGAAGGGCTGGCTACACAGCAGGTATGCAATACACAGAATGGCTGGACTACACAGCAAGGGATGGACTACACAGAAGGCTGCGGACTACACAGACGAGCTGGACTACACAGCAAGGGATGGACTTACACAGAAGAGCTGACTACACAGAAGGGCTGAGCTACACAAAAGGGCTGGACTACGCAGCAAGGGCTGGACTACACAGAAGAGTTGGACTACACAGCAAGGGATGGACTACACAGAAGGGCTGGACTACACAGAAGAGCTGGACTACACAGAAGGTCTGGACTACACAGAATGGCTAGACTACACAGAAGGGCTGGACTACACAGCAAGGGATGGACTACACAGAAGGGCTGGACTACACAGAAGGGCTGGACTACACAGAAGGTCTGGACTACACAGCAAGGACTGGACTACACAGAAGGGCTGGACTATACAGCAAGTGCTGGACTACTCAAAATACTGGACTACACAGAAGAGCTGGACTACACAAAAGACTGGACTACACAGAAGGGCTGGACTACACAGAAAACTGGACTACACAGAAGACTGGACTACACAGAAGGGCTGGACTACACAGAAGACTGGACTACACAGAAGGGCTGGACTACACAGAAGACTGGACTACACAGAAGACTGGACTACACAGAAGACTGGACTACACAGAAGGGCTGGACTACACAGCAAGGGAGTGGGAAACGAAGAAGACAAACTCTGAGGGAAACAGGGAGCGAGAGAATGAGGAGGCAGAAAAGAGAGAGAGAGACACGGAGGAGAGTGAGAGTAAGAGAGACAACGTGGCTAGATGTTTTTTCAGTGTAGTCTTTGGAGAGGGTGAGAGGAGGGTGGGGTTATGTGAGGTAGTGGAGGAGCGTTGTGTACATGTACAGTATAATCACCTCGAAAAGACCTTGAATAGGCAGTGTAGGCCTGCTGTATTTACACAGCTTTTAGACTCCGACATAGTAATCATAGGTGTATTTATATAGGCTATTGTATTCAGTACTCTTTCCTACTCGTTATGCATATATTATGTTAATCTGTATGTTATTATATGCTATRTAATACTGTAACATGTCTTTCAAGGTATGTTTTCTTTCGAGAGTAAGTATTCTGAATGATTGACTTTAAGCCAGTATATATGATGATTCAATCATAGAATTACATTTACTAGAATGTTAATTCTGATTATATAGCTCCAATGCTATTGTCTGCACAGCAGAGGTGTTTATGTGTGCTAATGAACCCAGCTCTACTGAACTGACTAGACCTCTCTGGTGGTTAGTCTTTACAGCCTGAATATATCACTGCTCTGCTTGCCCATGCCTGCCTACCTGCCTGCCAAGCAGAGTTTCCTGTTTACGGACAAATAAGTGGCCTTGTGGCTATAGTGTCCGCCCTGAGATTAAAAGGTTGGGGGTTCGATCCCTAGTCGAGTCATACTAAAGACTGTAAAAATGCCCCCCCCCATGCCTYGCTGCTTTGAACTCGTAAAGGAGAAGACAGAAATAGACTTCTCCTCAACCAACCTTCCAATGTACATGTTTATTACCACCAAAATGGTGGGTTCTCTCAGCATGCAATTATGTCTCACGTGCCCATAAATAGCAGGTCAGCCACACTCTCGCTCAAGATGTGTAATTTACAGGTGTGCCGGGTCCAGAACAGAACTGGGTCTTTGGATCATCTAGTCTACCCTGGGGGGCATGGCAACACTGTATGACTCTAGTGACAAATATGTCTGCTTTAAAAAATCTATCAGTCTATCAGTATTTTGAAAGTGTTGTTCCAGCTTTATTAATCCAAACCACTTTTAGGGAACGCTTTCCTCCTCTCTTTCAATGTATGTATGTCCACCTACTAAATGTAATACAGTATGTACATGTCACACGTAATATTAGATGTTCTGTACTTCCTTATCTTTGATATGTTGGAGATATATGAGATTATAGAAGAAGCCAATAGGGTCAAGATTTCAACCAGGAAACCTCTCTTCCAATGGCGTTGAGCTTTAATCATATTTTCTGAGAGGTGGGAAAAGGAGAGAAAGTGCAAGAGAAAGAAGGATGAGGTGGAAATAGGAGGAGTGTTATAGGCCGTAGGAGAAGGAGGAGTATGGAAGGGTGGGAGAGGAGAGGAGAGGAGAGAGAGGGGTATGGAAGGGTGGGAGAGGAGAAGAGCGAGAAGAGATTTTTAGATGTCTGTGGAAAATGAATCACAGAGGGCCTGCATAGGGGGAACGAGGAGAGAAGTAGAAACACATCTGGCCCTGAAAAAAAAGAAATAATAGAAATAGGAGAGCTTTGGATTTGTTATTTTCCTAAGTCTGTATACTGTAGGGCTCAGTCACATCTGTATACTGTAGGGCTCAGTCACATCTGTATATTGTAGGGCTCAGACACATCAGTATACTGTATGGGCTCAGCTCACATCTGTATACTGTAGGGCTCAGTCACTCTGTATACTGTAGGGCTCAGTCACATCTGTATATTGTAGGGCTCAGTCACATCTGTATATTGTAGGGCTCAGTCCATCTGTAATATTGTAGGCGCTCAGTCACATCTGTATAGCTGTAGGGCCTCAGTCACTCTGTATATTGGTAGGGCTCAGACAGTCTGTATAGTTGTAGGGCTCAGTCCACATGTATATTGTAGGGCTCAGTCACAATCAGTATCTGGTAGGGCTCAGTCACATCTGTATATGTAGGCGCTCAGTCACATCTGTATAGCTGTAGGGCTCAGTCACATCTGTATATTGTAGGGCTCAGTCACATCTGTATATTGTGGGCTCAGTCACATCTGTATATTGTAGGCGCTCAAGCTAGTCTGTATCTGTAGGGGCTCATCACATCTGTATATACTTGTGTAGGGCTCAGTCACAGGTCTAAGTTATAGTGTAGGGCTCCAGTCACATCTGTATATTGGTAGGGCTCGTCCATCAGTATATGTAGGAGCTTCAGTCACATCTGTATACTGTAGGGCTCATCACATTGTATACTGTAGGCCTCAGTCACATCTGTATATATGTAGGCCTCAGATCACATCTGTATACTGTAGGGCTCAGCCACTCTGTATAGTAGGGCCTCAGGCAGGTCTGTATACTGCTAGGGCTCAGACCACATCTGTATTACTGTAGGGCTCAGGCAGGTCTGTATACTGTAGGGCTCAGACACATCTGTATCTGTAGGCTCAGGCAGGTCTGCATACTGTAGGGCTCAGACACATCTGTATACTGTAGGGCTCAGGCAGGTTGTATACTGTAGGGCTAAGGCAGGTCTGTATACTGTAGGCTCAGGCAGGTCTGTATTAGTGTAGGCGCTCAGTCACATCTGTATACTGTAGGGCTCAGTCACATCTGTATACTGTAGGGCAGACACATCTGTATGCTGTAGGGCTCAGACACATCTGTATACTGTAGGGCTCAGTCACATCTGTATACTGTAGGGCTCAGCTCACATCTGTATACTGTAGGGGCAGACACATCTGTATACTGTAGGGCTTAGTCACATCTGTATACTGTAGGGCTCAGACACGTAAATGTTGAAGGAGGTTTTGGTGTTCTCTATTGCTCAGGTGTGTGGGAGCTCTTTCTTCCCTTATTGTCCACCCACATAACCCTGCAAAATCTATGCAGCTACGTGGAACAAACGAAGAGAGTGTGAGACAGGGAAAGAGAGAGGAGAGAGAGAACAGAGAGGGAAGAGAGAGAGAGAGAGAGGAGAGGAGAGAGAAGAGAGAGAGAGAGAGAGAAAGAGAGAAGAGAGAGAGAGAGAGGGAGAGAGAGAGAGACGAGAGGGAGAGGGAGAGGGAGGGAGGGAGAGGGAGAGGGGAGGAAAGAGAGAGAAGAGAGACAGAGAGAGAGAGAGAAAGAGGGAGAGGGAGAGAAAGAGAGAGACAGGGAGACAGAGAGAGAGGGGAGAGAGAGAGAGGAGAGGGAGAGGGAGCGGGAGGAGGGAGAGGAGAGGGAGAGGGAGAAGGGAGAGGGAGAGG
>NW_019942566.1:418614-422354 GCF_002910315.2 Salvelinus sp. IW2-2015 | reverse complement strand
TATGGGAAGCGCGGTGGGAGAGGAGAGAGAGAGGGCTGTAGAGGGAGATATGGAAGGGTGGGAGAGGAGAGGAGTATGGAAGGGTGGAGAGGAGAGGAGTGTGGAAGAGGAGCGAGAAGAGAGGAAGTGGAGGGTGGGAGAGAGAAGGCAGGGATAATGGAAGGGTAGGAGAAGAGAGGAGTATGGAAGGGCAGGAGAGGGAGGGAGAACTGAAGAAGGGTGGAAGAGAAGATTGTACTATAGAGGGGTAGAGATACCAAAGTCTTCCACTCCCTTCGTTTCGTCAGTGAAATTAATTCACCCATGAAAACAGAAGCCATCTCTCCACCCCCTCCGTCTCCATCACTTCCCTCTGCAATGGGTTTTCCCCCCGAGGCCAGGGATAGCCTCCTATACCCTATACACCCCTCTAAACACCGCCCAAGTATTTCAGTCCTCAGCCTCCAGCCTGGACTCCTGACCACAGGAGGTAGAGACCATGGGGAGAGGATGGGGGATGAGGGGAGGAGAGGAGTCACAACCAGGATCTTCTCCTCTTACATCCAGGCCACGGGATTCAATTCCTCTCCATTTCTTTTACTCTGCTCTGTTTTTCCAGAGGCTGACATGCAGCAGGCTGATACAGTCCAGGAGGGTGGGAAAGCGATCGCTCTGAGGGTGGGGGAGAGGGTGTCGAGGTAGAGGTAATAGGGAGGGGAGGCCTTTTTTGGCTTTTAGATGTCTGTGAAATGAATCACAGAGGCCTGCATAGGGGGAACGAGGAGAGAAGTAGAAACACATCTGGCCCTGAAAAAAAAGAAATAATAGAAATAGGAGAGCTTTGGATTTGTTATTTTCCTAAGTCGTGTATACTGTAGGGCTCAGTCACATCTGTATACTGTAGGGCTCAGTCACATCTGTATATTGTAGGGCTCAGACACATCTGTATACTGTAGGGGCTCAGTCTACACATCTGTATCATCTGTAGGGCGTCAGTCACATCTGTATACTGTAGGCTCAGTCACATCTGTATATTGTAGGTGACTCAGATCTACATCTGTATATTGTAGGGCTCTCAGTCCACTCTGTATATTGTAGGGGCTCTAGTCACATCTGTACGTGGCGCTCTTAGTCTCTGATATTGCATAGGGCTCAGACAGGTCTGTATACTGTGTAGGGCTCAGTCACATTTGTATATTGTAGGGCTCAGGTCACATCAAGTACTGTAGGGTCAGTCACATCTGTATACTGTAGGGCTCAGTCACATCTGTATACTGTAGGGCTCAGTCATCTGTATAGCTTGGTAGGTCAGCTCTGTATATGAGGGCTCAGTCACAGTCTGTATATTGTAGGGCTCAGTCACATCTGTATATGTAGGGCTCAGTCACATCTGTATACTTGTAGGGCTCAGTCATCAGGTTGTATTAGTGTAGGGCTCAGTCACATCTGTATATTGTAGGGCTCAGTCACACATCAGTATACTGTAGGGCTCAGTCACATCTGTATACGTAGGGCTCAGTCACTCTGTATACTGTAGGCTCTCATCACATCTGTATACTGTAGGGCTTCAGTCACATCTGTATACTGTAGGGCCTCAGATCCACATCTGTATAGTGTAGGGCTCAGGCAGGCTGTTATCTGTAGGGCTCAGACACATCTGATATACTGTATGGGCTCAGCCGGTCTGTAATCTGTAGGGCTCAGACACATCTGTATCTTATGGGCTCAGCAGGTCTGCTATACTGTACGGGCTCAACACATCTGTTTACTGTAGGGCTCAGGCAAGGTCTGTATACTGTAGGGCTAAGGCAGGTTGTATACTGTAGGCTTCAGGCAGGTCTGTATAGTGTAGGGCTCAGTCACATCTGTAGCTCTCAATCTGTATAGGTGCCATCATGTTGCTGTAGCAGCCTCTGTATACTGTAGGCAGGAGAGAGAGACAGAGAGAGAGAGAGGGAGAGAATAAAAGGAAGGATACCATATCCACTGTCATCCTTGGTCTATAATGCTATGTTATTCTAGGCTTGAGACGGCTCTCTCTAAATACTGATCCTTTTCCACAAAACCCGAGGAAGAGGTGGAGGGAGACGGAAATGCAATCTACAGCTGCCAGGTTCCAATCCATTCTGGCTAGCCGAGCTTGTCATTATCATTTTTCCCTTTTCTTTCTGGAATGGTTTGGAGGGACTTGCTACAGACCTTGTTTTAACCGAGCCACGTCATCTAACAGAGAAATCAGAGAACAGAGAAATCCTCCTGAGTTTCTTTTGTTTTTATAATAACTTTTAAAATCATATTAATACTATTACATGCATGACAAAATACTCAGTGTGATATGTATATTATCACAAACTTGATTAAAGAAGAGGCAGTGAACCTTTCCCATGTGGTTTCAATGTGGCTTCTTATACGGTACTTACCTATAATTAGAGAAGTTGAGATTATTTGCAATCAATAGCATGTGAAGTGCAGTCAGGACTTTTTGTTTTTCAAAAAGGGGTATTTTTCATACTTTACTTTTGACAGCAGACAGTGTGTTAAAGGTAGACTCAGCAATATGACATAGATGCAGAAAGTAGAGTATAGAGGGACAATTTTCGCAACAACTAAGAGCTTCTCAGCTGTTTTGGTCCTGTGGCTACCATGCTGTGAACAGTGTGAAGTGAACCCATACACTGATACTGTGTGTGACTGTGTGAGAGAGAAGTTTTGCATCTTGCTCATCTCAATATAGCGCGGGAAGTAGGGGAGCTGAGGGTGCTGCAGCACCCCCTGATAAATCACAATAAATAAATAAATGTGTATAATTTATTTTGTAATGTTTCACAAATTGAGTGAACTAGGCCTGTATGAGCGGACAGCARTACCGTATCTCTATCTGTGGTGCAGCTCTTGGCAACATCACTGAGTCAACCTTTAGGAGAGGAAGTGGATTAAAGATAGCTGAATAAGGTGACACGTGACAGATAAAGAAATGGAGGACAGAGAGAAGAAGAGAGAGTGAACGGGAGAGGGAAAGAAGGAGGGAGCATTCCAAACATAGAATTAGGAATTAGAAGACTAGTAATTTAAAAGGATCTCTATGAAACTAGGCAGAACTTTGCTACTGCTGAATTTCGGTTGAATTTTGAGTTCAAAACACTTGGAGCTCTCTCTCTCTCTCTCTCTCTCTCTCTCTCTCTCTCTCTCTCTCTCTCTCTCTCTCTCTCTCTCAGAGGATGAACGTCTCAGTATATAATGATCTTAAGCACAGGTGCATTCTTAGAAAAAAGGTGGTTCCAAAAGGGGTTTTCGGCTGTCCCCATAGGATAACCCTTTTGGTGTTCCAGGTAGAACCATTTTGGGTTCAGGGTAGAACCACGTGGTCCATGTAGAATCCTCTGTGTAAAGGGTCTATATGGAACTCAAAAGGTTCTACAGTACCTGGAACTAAAAGGTTTCTACCTAGAACCAAAAAGGGTTCTTCAAAGGTTTTCTCCTATGGGGACAGCCGAAGTGTGGGGTAGAAGAATAACACTCAATAGCCAGTGAGAATTTAGGCTTTAGAATTTAATTTCCATACAAAAGTATTTAGTTCTGGTCTAAATGAATGACAACAGTGTCAGGCAACATGTTGCTATCATATTCAATTATAAAATATTATAAAACTCTCATAACTAGTTTATTCTTTAAGTTGTGTCTCCATAAAGATAGAGAGAGAAATAGAGAGAGAGAGAGAGGAGAGGAGAGAGACGAGAAGAGGAGAGAGAGAGAGAGAGCGA
>NW_019942566.1:386530-415105 GCF_002910315.2 Salvelinus sp. IW2-2015 | reverse complement strand
TTTACAGCACACTGACCCTCTAGCCCACGATGTTCCCCTTACAGCACACTGACCCTCGTGCCCACGATGTTCCCCTTACAACACACTGACCTCTAGCCCACGATGTTCCCCTTACAACACACTGACCCTCTGGTCCACGATGTTCCCTTACAGACACACTGACCCTTCTGGTCCACGATGTTCCCCTTACAGCACACTGACCCTCTGGTCCACGATGTTCCCCTTACAAGCACACTGACCCTCTGGCCCACGATGTTCCCCTTACAGCACACTGACCCTCTGGTCCACGATTTTCCCCTTACAGCACACTGACCCTCTGGCCCACGATGTTCCCCTTACAGCACACTGACCCTCTAGCCCACGTGTTCCCCTACAGCACACTGACCCTCTGGTCCACGATGTTCCCCTTTACAACACACTGACCCTCTGGTCCACGATGTTCCCCTACAACACACTGACACTCTGGTCCACGATGTTCCCCTTACAACACACTGACCCTCTGGTCCACGATGTTCCCCTTACAACACACTGACCCTCTGGTCACGATGTTCCCCTTACAACACACTGACCCTCTGGTCCACGATGTTCCCCTTACAGCACACTGACACTCTGGTCCACGATGTTCCCCTTACAGCACACTGACACTCTGGTCCACGATGTTCCCCTTACAGCACACTGACACTCTGGTCCACGATGTTCCCCTTACAGCACACTGACACTCTGGTCCACGATGTTCCCCTTACAGCACACTGACCCTCTGGTCCACGATGTTCCCCTTACAGCACACTGACCCTCTGGTCCACGATGTTCCCTTACAGCACACTGACCCTCTAGCCCACGATGTTCCCCTTACAGCACACTGACCCTCTGGTCCACGATGTTCCCCTTACAGCACACTGACCCTCTGGTCCACGATGTTCCCCTTACAGCACACTGACCCTCTGGCCCACGATGTTCCCCTTACAGGCACACTGACCCTCTGGTCCACGATGTTCCCCTTACAGCACACTGACCCTCTGGTCCACGATGTTCCCCTTACAACACACTGACCCTCTGGTCCACGATGTTCCCCTTACAACACACTGACCCTCTGGTCCACGATGTTCCCCTTACAGCACACTGACACTCTGGTCCACGATGTTCCCCTTACAGCACACTGACCCTCTGGTCCACGATGTTCCCCTTACAAACACTGACCCTCTGGTCCACGATGTTCCCCTTACAGCACACTGACCCTCTGGTCCACGATGTTCCCCTTACAGCACACTGACCCTCTGGTCCACGATGTTCCCCTTACAACACACTGACCCTCTGGTCCACGATGTTCCCCTTACAGCACCTGACCCTCTGGTCCACGATGTTCCCCTTACAGCACACTGACCCTCTGGTCCACGATGTTCCCCTTACAGCACACTGACACTCTGGTCCACGATGTTCCCCTTACAGCACACTGACCCTCTGGTCCACGATGTTCCCCTTACAGCACACTGACCCTCTGGTCCACGATGTTCCCCTGTACAGCACACTGACCCTCTGGTCCACGATGTTTCCCCTTACAGCACACTGACCCTCTGGTCCACGATGTTCCCCTTACAAACACACTGACCCTCTGGTCCACGCATGTTTCCCCTTACAGCACACTGACCCTCTGGTCCACGATGTTCCCCTTACAGCACACTGACCCTCTGTCCACGATGTTCCCCTTACAACACACTGACCCTCTGGTCCACGATGTTCCCCTTACAGCACACTGACCCTCTAGCCCACGATGTTCCCCTTACAGCCACACTGACCCTCTGTCCACGATGTTCCCCTTTACAACACACTGACCCTTCTAGTCCACATTTCAAAGCATACACTCGGACAGAGCTCAGAGTTCCTAGTACCATTCACCCCTGTCCATAACACCACATGGCACCTAAACCCACACACACACACACACAAACACACACACACACACACACCACCACACACAACACACACACACACACACACACACACACACACACACACACACACACCACACACACACACACACACACACACACACACACAGCGGGGAGGATAAGCCAACACTCATTCCTGGAATCAACAACTTTTCTCTGTGTGTCCCAGAGGTACCCAGGATAATCAGGACGTTTCCTCTGTGTGTCCCCAGAGGTACCAAGATAATCAGGGACTGTTTCCTCTGTGTGTCCCAGAGGTACCAAGATAATCAGGACTGTTTCCTCTGTGTGTCCAGAGGTACCAGATAATCAGGACTGTTTCCTCTTGTGTGTTCCAGAAGGTAACCAAGATAACCAGGACTGTTTCCTCTGTGTGTCCAGAGGTACCAAGATAATCAGGACTGTTTCCTCTGTGTGTCCAGAGGTCCAGTAATCAGGACTGTTTCCTCTGTGTGCCCCAGAGGTACCCAGATAATCAAGCGACCCGTAAACATTCACAATATGTATGCCTCCTCGTTTCTTTGTGTCCGGTCATCACACTGTTCTAGCCAGGTTTGACAGACATTTACCAAAGGGAAAACACGTAATCGCTTCTAAACTCAGCTGGGTAAAGGAGCTGGACAGAGGAGCAGATCAGTAAAACACTGAGGAATAAAACGGACATCTGAAAATAATTTATTAAACGTCCAAATGTATTCACAGACTGGGAGACAGCTATAACTTTAATTTTAATGAAAATACATTACAATTTCAAACAAACCAGTCTATGACTTATTTTCGCAATGAAGTAAGTACTTAAAATGTTAAAGTTTCATTCACATACAGTATGTGATGACTTTATACTGAACAAAATTATAAACGCAACATATAAACGSAACACAATTTCAACGATTTGATTGAGTTACAGTTCACATAAGGAAATCAGTCAATTCAAATAAATTAATTAGGCTCTAATCTATGGATTTCACATGACTGGGCAGGGGCTCAGCCATGGGTGGGCCTGAGAGTGCATATGCCCACCCAGTTGTGAACCAGGCCCAGCYAATCAGAATGAGTTTTTCCCCACAAAGTGCTTTATTACAGACAGAAATACTCTTCAGTTTCATCAGCTGTCTGGTGGCTGGTCTCAGACRATTCCGGCAGGTGAAGAAGCCAGATGTGGAGGTCCTGGCCTCGCGTGGTTATATCTGGTCTGCGGTTGTGAGGCTGGTTGGACATACTGTCAAATTCTCTAAAACGACATTGGAGGAGGCTTATGGTAGAGAAATTAACATTAAATTCTCTGACAGCAGATCTGGTGGACATTCCTGAAGTCAGCATGCCATTTGTACGCTCCCTCAAAACTTGAAACATCTGTGGCATTGTGTTGTGTGACAAACTGCACATTTCAGAGTGGCCTTTAATTGTCCATGCACAAGGTACACCTGTGTAATGATCATGCTGATTAATCAGCTTCTTKATATGCCACACCTGTCAGGTGGATGGATTATCTTGTCAAAGGAGAAATGCTCACTAACAGGGATGTAAACACATTTATGCTAAAATGTGAGAGAAATAAGCTTTTTGTGCGTATKGAACATTTCTGGGATGTTTTATTTCAGCTTATTAAACATGGAATCAACACTTTACATGTTGTGTTTATATTTTTGTTCAGTAGTTAGCATGACTTAATGTAATCAAGTTACTATGACTACTGTGCGTGTTTCAATAACCTCTACTCAGTTCATTTCGTGACTTACTGTAGATGGTTATGTTTAAAGTGCAGTGAATCTGGTCAAAAAGATGATCAAAGATGGTCAAACAACACCTTGGTCAAGTTTGTGACTGAGCTTTTATGGTCAAGGCTGAAATAATATGATCCTCCTCACCAGTGACCCTGCAGGGACATGTATTTCATATAACAGCAGCAAATCACAGCACATTTGAATCCCTCAACCATGTCTGGCCAGCTACATAGCCACAGCCTCACCACAGCTAGCCTGAAATTATCTCAAATGAAGGACTGTGAACGAGAGATTGCTGGCAAGGAAGAGGAAGAGGGTAAGAGAAAGAGCAACGAAAGGAAAAAAAGAAGGAAAGAGAGGGAGAGAGACAGAGCAGTGAGACCACTGGATCTTTTGAAGTGATGTTAGATCACAGTTTTTATACCTCTACCATCCTGGCAGGTATTACTAAAATAGTTTCAAAGTTTCTCTCCCAGTCTTTTAATTTAACAAAAATATGAAATAGTTTGGGAGCCAGAGGCAAATTGTTAATTAACGGTATAACTCTGCATGTGGAGCTATGGTCTCTAATAATGGTCTAGCGTTTGAAGTGAGCACCGTACTTTTACTAATCTCAGAGGATTCTAATGCTGGTCCTCCATGTGGTATTATTCACACTGAAATACTGCGTTCAGTATAAACAGATGACTAGGAATTCAGGTCAAGTATGGAATGTTTCAACCTAAACTACTGATGCCATATACTGTACCCCTAGGCTTATTTTTGCAATTTKCAATTTGTTCCAGTCACTGGCAGCAGAGAACTGGAAGCAAAGGCGGCCAAAGGACGTGTTGGCTTTGGGGATGACCAGTGAGATATACCTGCTGGAGCGCGTGCTACGGGTGGGTGTTGTTATCGTGACCAGTGAGCTGAGATAAGGCGGAGCTTAACCTAGCAAAGACTTATAGATTACCTGGAGCCAGTGGGTCTGGCAACGAATATGTAGCAAGGGCCAGCCGACTAGAGCATACAGGTCGCAGTGGTGGGTGGTATAAGGCGCTTTGGTAACAAAACGGATGGCACTGTGGTAGACTGCATCCAATTTGATGAGTAGAGTGTTGGAAGCTATTTTGTAGATGACATCGCCGAAGTCGAGGATTGGTAGGATAGTCAGTTTTACTCTGGTAAGTTTGGCGGCGTGAGTGAAGGAGGCTTTGTTGCGAAATAGAAAGCCGACTCTAGATTTGATTTTGGATTGGATATGTTTGATATGAGTCTGGAAGGAGAGTTTACAGTCTAAACAGACACCTAGGTATTTGTAGTTGTCCACATATTCTAGGTCAGAACCGTCCAGAGAAGTGATGCTAGTCGGGCGGGCGGGTGTGGGCAGCGAACAGTTGAAAAGCATGCATTTGGTTTTGCTAGCGTTTAAGAGCGGTTGGAGGCCACAGAAGGAGAGTTGTATGGCATTGAAGCTCGTTTGGAGGTTAGTTAACACAGTGTCCAAAGAAGGGCCAGATGTATACAGAAGGGTGTCGTATGCGTAGAGGTCGATCAGGGAAGAGCGACATCGTTGATATATACAGAGAAAAGAGTCGGCCCGAGAATTGAACCCTGTGGTACCCCCATAGAGACTGCCAGAGGTCCGGACAACAGGCCCTCCGATTTTACACACTGAACTCTGTCTGCGAAGTAGTTGGTGAACCAGGCGAGGCAGTCATTTGAGAAACCAAGGCTATTGAGTGTGCCGATAAGAATGCGGTGATTGACCGAGTCGAAAGCCTTGGCCAGGTCGATGAAGATGGCTGCACAGTACTGTCTTTTATCGATGGCGGTTATGATATTGTTTAGTACCTTGAGCGTGGCTGAGGTGCACCCGTGATCAGCTCGGAAACCGGATTGCATAGCGGAGAAGGTACGTTGGGATTCGAAATGGTCAGTGATCTGTTTATTAACTTGGCTTTCAAAGACTTTCGAAAATGCAGGGCAGGATGGATATACTTGTAGGTCTGTAATAGTTTGGGTCTAGAGTGTCACCCCCTTTGAAGAGGGGGATGACCGCGGCAGCTTTCCAATCTTAAGGGATCTCGGACGAAACGAAAGAGAGGTTGAACAGACTGGTAATAGGGGTTGCAACAATGGTGGCGGATAATTTTAGAAAGAGAGGGTCCAGATTGTCTAGCCCAGCTGATTTGTACGGGTCCAGGTTTTGCAGCTCTTTCAGAACATCTGCGATCTGGATTTGGATGAAGGAGAAGCTGGGGAGGCTCGGGCAAGTAGCTGCGAGGGGTGCGGAGCTGTTGGCTGGGGTTGGGGTAGCCAGGAGGAAAGCATGGCCAGCCTTAGAGAAATGCTTATTGAAATTTTYGATTATCATTGATTTATCGGTGGTGACAGTGTTACCTAGACTCAGTGCAGTGGGCAGCTGGGAGGAGGTGCTCTTGTTCTCCATGGACTTTAGAGTGTCCCAAAACTTTTTGTAGTTGGAGCTACAGGATGCAAATTTCTGTTTGAAAAAGCTAGCCTTTGCTTTCCTGACTGACTGHGTGTATTGGTTCCTGACTTCCATGAACAGTTGCATATCGCGGGGACTATTCAATGCTATTGCAGTCCGCCACAGGATATTTTCGTGCTGGCCAAGGGCAGTGAGGTCTGGAGTGAACCAAGGGCTATATCTGTTCTTAGTTCTATTTTTTTTTATTTGGGCATGCTTATTTAAGATGGTGAGGAAATTACTTTTAAAGAACAACCAGGCATCCTCGACTGACGGAATTAGGTCAATATCCTTCTAGGATACCTGGGCCAGGTCGATTAGAAAGGCCTGCTCGCAGAAGTGTTTTAGGGAGCGATTGACAGTGATGAGGGGTGGTCGTTTGACCGCGGACCCATAGCGGATGCAGGCAATGAGGCAGTGATTGCTGAGATCCTGATTGAAAACAGCAGAGGTGTATTTGGAGGGCAAGTTGGTCAGAATAATATCTATGAGGGTGCCCATGTTTACGGATTTAGGGTTGTACCTGGTGGTTTCCTTGATAATTTGTGTGAGATTGAGGGCATCTAGCTTAGATTGTAGGACTGCTGGGGTGTTAAGCATATCCCAGTTTAGGTCACCTAACAGAACGAACTCTGAAGATAGATGGGAGGCAATCAATTCACATATGGTGTCCAGGGCACAGCTGGGAGCTGAGGGGGGTCAATAACAGGCGGCAACAGTGAGAGACTTATTTCTGGAGATATTCATTTTTAAAATTAGAAGCTCGAACTGTTTGGGCATAGACCTGGAAAGTATGACAGAACTTTGCAGGCTATCTCTGCAGTAGATTGCAACTCCTCCCCCTTTGGCAGTTCTATCTTGACGGAAARTGTTRTAGTTGGGTATGGAAATCTCAGAATTTTTGGTGGCCTTCCTAAGCCAGGATTCAGACACGGCAAGGACATCAGGGTTGGCRGAGTGTGCTAAAGCRGTGAGTAARACAAAYTTAGGGAGGAGGCTTCTGATGTTRACATGCAWGARRCCAAGGCTTTTWCGATTACAGAAGTCAACAAATGAGAGYGCCTGGGGACATGCAGGGCCTGGGTTTACCTCCACATCACCCGAGGAACAGAGGAGGAGTAGGATGAGGGTACGGCTAAAGGCTATCAAAACTGGCTGTCTAGAGCGTTGGGGACAGAGAATAAAAGGAGCAGATTTCTGGGAGTGGTAGAATAGATTCAGGGCATAATGTGCAGACAGGGGTATGGTGGGGTGCGGGTACAGTGGAGGTAAGCCCAGGCACTG
The DNA here is from genome assembly GCF_002910315.2 of Salvelinus sp. IW2-2015. Taxonomy (NCBI): domain Eukaryota; kingdom Metazoa; phylum Chordata; class Actinopteri; order Salmoniformes; family Salmonidae; genus Salvelinus; species Salvelinus sp. IW2-2015. Next base: position 407,678 of record NW_019942566.1, on the reverse strand, counting down.
AGTGATGATAAGAGAGGTTGCATCTCTGGACATGCTGGTTATACTGGGTGAGGTCACCGCATGTGTGGGAGGTGGGACAAAGAAGGTATCTAAGGCATGTACAGTGGGACTAGGGGCTCCGCAGTAAACTAAAACAATGATAAGTATCCTAAACAACAGTATACAAGGCATATTGACATTTGAGAGAGACATAAAGCGAGGCATAAAGCAATCACAGGTGTTGATTGGGAGAGCTAGCTAAGTCAACAACGGGTAAGACAACAACAGCTAATCATCTAAGTCAACAACAACAGGTAAAATGGYGATGAATGGGCAGAGAGGGTCGGTTAACTACACACAGGGCCTGAGTTCGAGGCAGKGGCCGACAGATAAACAAAGGTAAACAAAGTGGAGTACCGTGATAAATGAACAGTCCAGCAGGCATCAGCTATGTAGCCAAGTGATCATAGGGTCCAGTGTACAGCAATAGATGGAACAGGGAAGCCTCTAGGTAGTCGTTACTACGCTTGCACGTGGGAGACACAGCATTTCAAGTTAGCAGTCCGGGGTAAGTAGAAATGTCTGCTCCGTCGTCCGGCAAAGGCCGGTTGAAGGCACAGCTGATGGAATTACGTCTGCGGAYCAGTCGTGGCGAAAGAGGTATTGTAGTTGTGGTAATTTAGTTTGCTAGCCGGGAGATGCGCCTGGCTCAGGGCTAGCTTCGGGGCTGGGTCACTCAGTGGCAGCTAGCTAGCTGTGATGATCAATGGTCCAGGGTTTACGGCAGGAATCTGGCGTTGTAGTGGAGAAAAACAGTCCGAGGCTGGCAGGTATCCAGGCTAAAAGAACGGCTGGTGCCTGAGCAAAGGGTAAAGGCCGCTAGCAGTGGCTAAGAATGACTAACTAGCTGGTAACTTAGCTAATTAGCTGGCTACCTTCTGATTAAAGTTTTGGCTATAGGGTCTAAAAAAAATTGCGGATCTGTGTCACATTGAGTGAGGCGGGTTACCGGAAGGTATATTTAATTTAAAAATGGAAAAAGAGATTGAAAAATAAATTGGAATATATACAAAAAGATGAGCAATACAACAAGTAAAAGAGAGGACAACAAACCACTGCAACGCCATCTTAAATAAGACAGGGGACTCGAATTCAACATGCAAAGGAATAAGTACAATCCAGCATGCAAAGTCAAGGTACGTGGGGCAATTTTCATGAAGAAAATATTTCTAATTTCACACTGCACTCCCTATGCTGGGGTAGGAAATGGATAAGCCACAATATGTARGTAGGAAGTCCATGTTAACATGTTTATACAGTCCATCTAAGTGTTAAAAGACAGATGAGGTGCTTTAAAGTAATTACTGAAGTTAAGGATCCCTTTGAATTTGGGGTGTTTCACTATTAACCCATAACCTGGAATGATACACCTCACACTCAAATGTCTCACGTTTCAGAAGGGCCCTCCAATATTAATTTGAAGCCAACCACAAACTTCAATTGAAATGTATAGTTCAGCAATTATACCATTTCTATGTTTGAAAAGAAAATAATTCAGCAAAAAGGCCATGATAATCTATGAGTGAGGTTCTGAGAAAGAGATAAAGAGATGAAGAGAGAGAGAGAGAGAGAGAGAGAGAGAGCAGAGGAGAGAGAGAGCAGAGAGAGAGAGAGCGAGAGAGAGAGAGAGAGAGAGAGAGAGAGAGAGAGAGAGAGAGAAACAGACACAGAGAGATGTTTTGTGAGAGCGGATACAAGAGAAGTAGAAGTGAGAGAGCAAGGGAGAAAGTGCAACGTGTGTTCCAGGCTGCAGCAGCACCAGTCAGGGCCTGTCCTATTCTCTCCACACACTCTCTCTCTCTCTCTCCTCTCTCATCTCTCTCTCCTCTCTTTCACTGTCTCTCCTCTCTCTTTCACGTCTCTCTCTCTCTTTCACTGTCTCTCTCTCTTCCTCTCTCTCTCTCTCTCTCTCTCTCTCTCTTCACTGTTCTATCTCACTCCATGACCTGAGGGACAGCTTGGAGGCCCATTCTCCACTGCCGTTAACCTCAGCTCTCCCAGCTTCCCGCCTTCCCTCTATCCCCCCACTCTTTTCCTTTACTTACATCTTGCAGGTCTCACTTGGAAAATAGGTTTGAACATAGGAGACTTCCTGGTTTAAATAACGGTAAAACATTTTCAGGTTTAATAACGGTTAAATATATGTTTTAAAAAAACAACACATCTGTCTGGTTCATCTGAGACAGCAGACACACACCCCACCCTGGAGATAATGAGCAATGATTACAGTTTGATAGAAAATGAGTGTTGTGCTCTCAGTATCTCAGTCTTCATCCCCCTCAATCACATGTTGACACAGATACATCATTTATTATCATGCCAGCTGTGTTGCCGTAGGTTACCATCCAACTTCTAACTCTCTTCTTCCTTATGGCCGTATCGTAGTACGATCCAACAAAAGCGAACACTGGGTTTCCTCTGAACGCAGGCCAGTATAAGGATAACAGATGTATCCCAATGTGAATATGAGAAACAATGATAGATAGAACCCAGGGTTTTCGATTATGATAATCATATTTGCCATCAAGATGTCTTCAGCACCCTTTCATTAAAACTAAACGTTCATTACTTTATTAACAGCTGGTTGAGTTATGCAGGAGTTAACCTTGGTCTGGTCTGGTGAGACAAATTGCAGTATWTTACCCCTCCTACAGTGTACAGTAATGCACACGTGGAAGAAACATAAGTTCACCAAGGTTTCTGATTCAGAGGAAAAAGAAAAGGTGGAAAATAACATAAATGTAACAGAAGCTCCGCCTCTGCAAGCACAAGCTCCGCCTCTGCATTGTGACTGGTTCCAAATCCATGTGGTCAACAATCCAAAACTTGGTGAAGTTCGGAGGACACACCCTAAATCTGGGAAGAATGAGTAGTACTCTTTGATTTGGTATGAGAGAGAGATTTAGGAAAGCATAAACGTTCAYATATTGAAAGTCTTGCTTATGAAAACACTTAATTAGCAGAATGAGTTTGAGAGCGTTTAGAGGAATTCAGYGGTTTGAGAATGACTGCAGTCGGAAGACAGCGCTCATACCTTTTTCTTMATTTCAACATAGACTAGACATGTGCCTGTAAGAACAAAATAGACAGACTAGCAGAAATGTCCGTTAACGTTCATTACTCATGAATAATGACAACAACTCTTGATTACATGTGTTATTTCCACAAGCCTCAACATTAAGATGGCATTCGTTTTTGTGCAGATGAATCCCTCTGTTTCCACGTCACATYTGTTGCAATTGATATTGTCTCTGTTTGTCTTTGTTAGTGAGAGAGAGCGGAGCGGAGGAGAAAGAGAGCAGGAGATTTTAACCAGATGCAGCCATAGTTTCACTTTGGACGTCAGCCAGAAAGCATGAACTCATGCTGAAGCTATGTCATGGGCAGGACTAGTTGCTCTAACCGCTCTCTACCTCTTCTCCTCTTTCCATCACGTTTCCAGTTCTCTTCCACCCCAACTCCCTTTCTTTCCTACACAGCCGACTCAAAGGGAAAGGGGTGATGGACAGTGTCATTCAGATATAGAGGTGCCAACACTTCTTCAACCTTTTATTCAACAGCTTTATAGGTTTTGTCACAAATGACACCCTATTCCCTACATAGTGCAATACTTTTGACCAAAAGTAGTGCACTATATAGGGAATAGGGTGCCATTTGTGACACAKCCCTGATCTGGTTGCTGAGCTACACCACGCTACACTACGCTGGGGATGTTCTTCTCAACATGTTCATGGATGGCCATGTCAACCTCAGGCTGTGTGGCACTTTCCTTTCTCCATGCTACCAATCCAATTTGGAGTGAAGTGAGATGTTGTAAAGCAAATGAAAATCAATGATGGTGCTGCGTTGGTGGCAAACTGGCTGGTTCAGTGGTTAGGTGACTTTCCCCCCAATGCAGGTCTCTCTGCTAGCCTGAGCATGGTGAAATGAAGGGAGACAGAGGCAAGAGCTGCATGCAGCTCACATTTACAATGACCGTGATTTTCCACGGAGCACCCAGATGGAGAACGAAAGAGAGAGGGAGAGGGGGAGGGAGAGAGGAGGGACTAGACAAAGGAAACTGGAGGAAAAAATAAATCCGTCTGCAATTCTCCAGTGGAATTTCTGGCATCACCAGCCAAACCTCCAAATGTAACCAAAAGGGAAGGTCAACAGAGAGAAGGGAAGCGCTCCTCATAGTCTTTAATCCATGCTAGTCTATTCAAGTATAGATGTCTCCCACTTCCAAACCGACCACCTAGCCTACTCCTTAGAGATACTTGTAGATCTGAAATTATTGGATAGGTGAAATCAATATAGCGGAAATTCCACCCAGCCAATCAGAAAGAAAGGTGAGGCAATTGCCATATTGCTTAAACATATCCAATCTTTTCAGATCTACATGAGGAAAGTAGGGACTGGGGGCTTGGACTGGGGGCTAGGGCTGGGCTGGACTGGGGCTGGTGGCTCTGGGGGCTTGGAACTGGGACTGGGGGCTTGGAACTGTGGCGGGGGCTTGGAACTGGGGCTGGGGGCTAGGGACTGGGGGCTTGGAACTGGGGGCTAGGGGCTGGGGGCTGGGGGCTAGGGACTGGGGGCTGGGGGCTGGGGGCTAGGGACTGGGGCTAGGGAGGGGGCTGGGGCTAGGGACTGGGGCTAGGGACTGGGGCGTGGGGGCTAGGGACTGGGGGCTAGGGGCTAGGGATCGGGGGCTAGGGACTGGGGGCTAGGGACTGGGGGCTGGGGGCTGGGGGCTAGGGACTGGGGGCTAGGGGCTGGGGGCTAGGGGCTGGGGGCTAGGACTGGGGGCTAGGGGCTGGGGGCTGGGGGCTTGGAATTGGGGACTAGGGGCTGGGGGCTAGGACTGGGGGCTAGGGGATGGGGGCTGGGGGCTAGGACTGGGGGCTGGGGGGCTGGGGCTAGGGGATGGGGGCTAGGGACTGGGGGCTAGTGATGAAACAAAATCCAGACATTATCTCAGTTAGAAACCTCCTCAGTTAGAAACCTCCAGGCAGCCAGTCTGACCAGTGATTATTAGTAATGTATCACACAGCCTTAGAAGACATCAAGAGGACCATGACAACCACAGGTGATGATATCACCAGATAAGTCCAAACACTGCGCCTACGGAGGGGTGCTCGCTCGGCTAATGACTAAAATGTGGTAAAGGCAGCTCCACACACACACACACASGCACGTGCACACACACACACACACACACACACACATGCACAGACACGCACACACACACCTCTTTAAGACTCAATGTGCCAACCACATGGTTCTACATGGTATAATGTGTTCCAGATGCGGTGGGAGGTGTGTTTAGGGTCCCGGGAGGGAGCTTAGGACTCCTGATCTTCAACTGGGTCAGAATTTACAGGCAAATCCATGGGGTCTCCCACCCCTCACACTGGATAACCTGATGAACACTGGTCAACCATGGAGAAGCACAACAGTTTTGTAAATACCAATACAACACACACACACATCTATACCTGTACATATTCTCACGGTACGCAGAATTCAGTTGAGACTGCATGTGAGTACACAAATGATAGAGTCCATAATGTACCTGTAACACTGGCTATTTCCTATAGCCAGAAAAAAAGTGACTTTTTACATAGGTAATAGTGAAATGTGGATTGTGTGGTAGACTCTGAGGGGTAGACATGAAAAATAAAGCTTTTCTAGCAGGCCGTTGAGTCATGCGGAGTAGCAGTAGGTTACTGGAGTGGCTGGTTACAGAGGAAAACATACATAAAGTTGGAGCAATTAGCTAATTACACCAACATAGCCTCAACATGGTGCCCCATACTGTTCCACTATTACTGTAAGACAAAAATGATTAGACCACTTAATGAACATGGCTAGTCCTGTATGGCTACTTTCTTTTCTGTTCACGTTAGGATGAGAAACCTATAAACCTATGCCATAACCAAAATGGAATAATAAAGCTATCCTATTCAAACATACAGTGCATTGGGAAAGTATTCAGACCCCTTGACTTTTTCCACATTTTGTTACATTACAGATTTATTCTATGTATTAAATAGTTTTTTCCCTCAAGCTACACACAATACCCAATAATGACAAAGCAAAAACAGGTTTTTAGAATAAAATAAAAAACTGAAATCACATTTACATAAATATTCAGACCCTTTACTCAATACTTTGTTGAAGCACCTTTGGCAGCGATTACAGCCTTGAGTCTTCTTGGGTATGAAGCTACTAGCTTGGCACACCTGTATTTGGGGATTTTCTCCCATTCTACTCTGCAGATCCTCTCAAGCTCTGTCGGGTTGAATGGGGAGTATCGCTGCAGAGCTATTTTCAGGTCTCTCCAAAGATGTTTGATCGGGTTCAAGTCCGGGCTCTGGCTTGGCCACTCAAGGACATTCAGAGACTTGTCCCGAAGCCACTCCTGCATTGTCTTGGTTGTGTGCTTAGTGTCGTTGTCCTGTTGGAAGGTGAACCTTTGCCCCAGTCTGAGATCCTGAGCGCTCTGGAGCAGGTTTTCATCAAGGATCTCTCTGTACTTTGTTCTGTTCATCTTTCCCTTGATCCTGACTAGTCTCCCAGTCCCTGCCGCTGAAGAACATCCCCACAACATGATGCTGCCACCACCATGCTTCACCGTAGGGATGTTGCCAAGGTTTCCTCCAGATGTGACGCTTGGCATTCAGGTCACAGAGTTCGATCTTGGTTCATCAGACCATAGAATCTTGTTTCTCATGGTCTGAGAGTCTTTAGGTGCCTTTTGGCAAACTCCAAACTCCAAGTCATGTGCCTTTTACTGAGGAGTGGCCTCCGTCTGGCCACTCTACCATAAAGACCTGATTGGTGGAGTGCTGCAGAGATGGTTGTCCTCCTGGAAGGTACTCCCATCTCCACAGAGGAACTCTGGGGCTCTGTCAGAGTGGCCATTGGGTTCTTGGTCACCTCCCTGACCAAAGCCCTTCTCCCCGATTGCTCAGTTTGGCCAGACGGCCCGCTCTAGGAAGAGTCTTGGTGGTTCCAAACTTCTTCCATTTAAGATTTATGGAGGCCACTGTGTTCTTGGGGACCCTCAATGCTGCAGACATTTTTTAGTACCCTTTCCTCTACGAACAATTCCTTCGACCTCATGGCTTGGTTTTTGCTCTGACATGCACTGTCAACTGTGGGACCTTATATAGACAGGTGTGTGCCTTTCCAAATAATGCCCGATCAATTGAATTTACCACCGATGAAATCGAAGTTTTAGAAACATCTCAAGGATGATCAATGGAAACAGGATGCACCTGAGCTCAATTTCATGTCTCATAGCAAAGGGTCTGAATGCTTATGTAAATAAGGTATTTATGTTTTCACTTATGGGGTATTGTGTGTAGATTGATGAGGGGAAAAAAKGTATTTAATCCATTTTAGAATAAGGCTTTAACGTAACAAAATGTGGAAAAAGTCAAGCGGTCTGAATACTTTCCCAATGCACTGTATTGACCTATGCCCTCTGGCAAAATGAAGTTATTTATTTATTTATTTATTTATCTATTCTATTATATACAACCAAAACCTAGAAAATCTTGGCGATTCAAATGTTTATATCGGGCAACGTCTGCTTTGAGTCCAGTGCAATGCAGTGCCATCCATCATGTCAGTCAGTACAGCAGCCAGCAGCCAGCAGCCAGCAGCACTTACCTGTAAACCACAAGCCACCAAGGGGCTCTGGCATCTCTGCCAAGTTATACACAAAGACATCCCTGGGCAACCACTCATTTCTAAATAAATTACCCCTGTCTGTACATTTGCCCAGCTCATAAACCTGTAATATAACACTAACCCTAACTAATAATCCCTAACCCTAACCCCTAACCCCTAATCCTAACCGATAACCCTTATCCCTAACCCTAACACAAACCCATACCCTCAACTGATAACCCCTAATCCTAACCAAACCCCCTAACCCTGAACTGATAACCCCTAAACATCTAACCCAAATCCCTAACCCTAAACTGATAACCCCTAACCTAACGATAACCCCTAACCCTAACTCCAAACCCCTAACCCTACCCCAAACCCCAAACCTCTAATCCTAACCCAAACCCCTAACCCTAACTCAAACCTAAACCTAAACCCAAACCCTAACCCTAACTCAACCACTAATCCTAACCCAAATTCACTAACCCTAACCGCTAACCTTAACCCTAACCCAAACCCCTAATCCTAACCCAAACCCCTAATCCTAACCACCAAACCCTAACCAAACCTCTAACCTAACCGATACCCCTAACCCTAACCCTAACCTAACCCAAGCCCCTAACCTAACCTAACCCTAACCCTAACCAAATCCCTAATCCTAACTCAAACCCTAACTCTAACCCAAACCCCTAACCCAAACCCCTAACCCTAACCGATAACCCCTAACCCTAACCCTAACCCAACCCTAACCCTAACCCAATCCCTAATCTAACCCAAACCCTAATCCTAACCCAAACCCCTAACCCTAAATAATTATTGTACAATATTGCATAGATCTTATATTGTACGTTGTTTTGTAAGACAATAAGACTAGATGGTAACACCGGTGAGTACATACCAGGGCATCAAATCAAATCTAATCAAGCTTTATTTATTCAGACACATACATTTCAGACATGGAGTGCAACACAATGTGCTTTACAGGGAAAAAATGAATAAAAACAATACAAATAAAAGCAGAAATATTTACTACACAACAAACATAAGATAAAAAACGAAAGAATGACACCAAATTTAACAACTTAAAAGCACCCTAAGGAAAAGCAAAGCAAAAAATATGTGTTTTAAGATCTATTTAAAAAATGGCCACAGTTTCGGCACCCGTCAAGTTCTTTGGCAGGCTATTCCAAAGGCTGGGAGCATTGTAACTAAAAGGCTGCCTCTCCATGCCTCTTGGTCCTAGGCTTTGGGATAGTTAAAAGGCCAGTGCCAGAGGACCTAAGGGACCTACTGGGTACATAAAAGCATGTCTGACATGGGTGCACAATCGTGGATTGATTTAAAAACGAATAGAAGAATCTTACAAGTAATTCTAAAACTCACAGGCAGCCAGTGCAAACCCCTTCAAACCGTGTAATCTGTGCTCTCCGTCTGGTCTTGGTCAGTACGCGCGCCGCAGCATTCTGTATGTTTTGCAATTGTCCAATGGCTTTCTTGGGTAGACCAGACAGGACAACATTACAGTAGTCAAGCCTGCTTGTAATAAAAGCATGGATGAGTCTCTCTGTATAAGGATGAGAGAGAAACGGCCACACCTTGGCAATGTTCCTCGGGGTAAAAAGCTGTTTTTGTCACATTCCYAATGTGTGATTCGAAATTTGGTTCAGAATTTAAAATAACATCTACGTTTTTTACCTGGTGTGGCTAGATGTGTGGCTAGATTCTCTCTCTGTCCTTTGGCTCCAACAATAAGTACCTCGGTCTTGTCTTGATTTAGCTGGAGGAAGTTTTAAGCCATCCAAGTGTTTAAATCACTAGTACAGTCTAATAATTTATTAGTGGAGCTAAAATCCTCTGGTGACTAGGAAATGTAACAYGGAACCCAAACCGTCTGCGCGCGTGTGCCATCGTGCGCCATCATGCATAAATGTATTTTGTCGCCCCACACCAAACGCGATCACGACACGCAGGTTAAAATATCAAAACAAACCAATTATATAAATTTGGGGACAGGTCGAAAAGTATTAAACATTTATGGCAATTTAGCTAGTTAGCTTGCACTTGCTAGCTAATTTGTCCTATTTAGCTAGCTTGCTGTTGCTAGCTAATTTGTCCTGGGATATAAACATTGAGTTGTTATTTTACCTGAAATACACAAGGTCCTCTACTCCGCCAATTAATCCACACATAAAACGGTCAACAGAATCGTTTCTAGTCATCTCTTCTCCTTCTAGGCTTTTTCTTCTCTTGACTTTATATTGCGATTGGCAACTTTCATAAATTAGGTGCATTACTGCCACTGACCTTGTTTGTCTTTCAGTCACCCACGTGGGTATAACCAATGAGGAGATGGCAAGTGGGTACCTGCTTCTATAAACCAATGAGGAGATGGGAGAGGCAGGACTTGCAGCATGATCTGCGTCAGAAATAGAACTGATTTCTATTTTAGCCATTGGCAACGCAGACGTTCGTTGGCGCGCGTGAGCAGTGTGGGTGTAATAATTGAATAACATAGATTTCTAAATATATTTTGCAACGCTCGCGCACGAGAGGCGAGCGGTGTGGTCAGCCTATAAGGTAGTGTATCATCTGCGTAGCAGTGGAAATCAATGCTGTGCTTTCTGATAACGCTGCCAAGGGGTAACATATATAAACTGAAAGTACCGGACCCAAAATCGAACTTTGTGGAATGCAACGTGATATGTATTTTCTATGAGTTATGTTCACCAAGGATGACAAAAACCTCTGGACTGGTTAAATAGACCCTAAACCTATTTAGAACTGGACCGGAGAGGCCAAYCTACCTCTCCAGTCTGTCCAGAAGGACATCATGGTCAACAGTGTCRAATGCAGCACTYAAATCTAAGAGTACAAGGACAGAGAGCTGTTTGGCATCTGTGTTGGCTCTAAGATCATTTATCACCTTAACGAAGGGTATCTCTGTGCTGTGGTGGGAATCTAGATTATTTTTCTTCAGAAGGGGTTTCACCATAGCAGTTTTTAGTGCAGTGGGGAAAGTGCCTGTTAACAGGGAGTGATGAACAATAGCTTGCACTTCTTCAGATATGCAATTAAAAACTGTTTTGAAGAAGGTGGTGGGGATAGGATCGAGAAGGCAGGCAGAAGGCTTAAATTGTGATTTTACTTTCCTGAGCATGTCTGTGTCAACCAGGGAACATAAATCCATAGTGCCTTTGCGTGGTAGGCTAGGGCACACAATCATCAAACTTGTCATCAGGTCTTGCTTGACTAATACCCAGCCTAATGTTGGTTATCTTATCTCTGAAATATGCCGCAAACTCACCAGATTCAGATGTGGAGGAAATTTCACGTAGGTTTGTGCTGGTAGGATTTATCAGGCCATCAATGGTCGTGAAGAGCACTCTCGAATTATTTGGAATAATAGTGATCAAGTTAGAAAAATTTGCCCGTCTGGCATTTCTAATCGCCGCGCTATACAGTGCATTCGGAAAGTATTCAGTCCCCCCACAAAATAAAAAACATCAATACCTTATTTACATAAGTATTCAGAAACTCGAAATTGAGCTCAGGTGCATCCTGTTTCCATTGATCATCCTTGAGATGTTTCTACAATTTGATTGGAGTCCATCTGTGGTAAAGTAAATTGATTGGACATGATTTGGAAAGGCACACACCTGTCTATATAAGGTCCCACAGTTGACGGTGCATGTCAGAGCGAAAACCAAGCCATGAGGTCGAAAGAATTGTCCTAGAGCTCYGAGACAGAATTGTGTCGAGGCACAGATCTGGGGAAGGGTACCAAAACATTTCTGCATCATTGAAGGTCCCCAAGAACACAGTGGAAGAAGTTTGGAACCACCAAGACTCTTCCTGGAGTTGGCCTCCTGGCCAAACTAAGCAATCGGGGGAAAAGGTTCTTGGTCAGAGAGGTGACCAAGAACCCAATGGCCATTCTGACAGAGCTCCAAAGTTCCTCTGTGGAGATGGGAGAACCTTCCAGAAGGACAACTCCACCAATCAGGCCTTTATGGTAGAGTGGCCAGACGAAAGCCATTCCTCAGTCAAAGGCACTTGACAGCCCGCTTGGAGTTTGCCAAAAGGCACCTCAACAAGATTCTCTGGTCTGATGAACCAAGATTGAACTCTTTGGCCTGAATGTCAAGCATCACATCTGGAGGAAACCTGGCACCATCCCCACAGTGAAGCATGGTGGTGGAAAATAAAAAGAAACCAGGTATTCCAGTTGAGAACAAGTTCTCATTTACAACTGTGACCTGGCCAAGATAAAGCAAAGCAGTGTGACAAAAATGACTTAGAATAACACATGGTATAAACAAACGTACAGTCAATAACACAATAGAAAAGTCTATATACAGTGTGTGCAAATGTAGTAAGATTATGGAGGTAATGCAATAAATAGGCCATAGTGGCGAAATAWTTACAATTTAGCATTAACACTGGAGTGATAGATGTGCAGATGCAGATGATGATGATGATGACTACCTGGCCTGATGACTCCTTGCTGTACCCAGTMCACCTGGCCGGGCTGCTGCTCCAGTTTCAACTGTTCTGCCTGCGGCTATGGAACCCTGACCTGTCACCGGACGTGCTACCTGTCCCAGACCTGCTGTTTTCAACTCTCTAGAGACAGCAGGAGCGGTAGAGATACTCTGAATGATCGGTCATGAAAAGCCAACTGACATTTACTCCTGAGGTGCTGACCTGTCGCAMCCTCGACAATTGGAGAGATTGGAGTTGCTTAATTTGAGTCTGGAAGGAGAGTTTACAGTCTAACCAGACACCTAGGTATTTGTAGTTGTCCACATATTCTAAGTCAGAACCGTCCAGAGTAGTGATGCTAGTCGGGCGGGCCGGTGCAGGCAGCAATCGTTTGAAGAGCATGCATTTAGTTTTACGTGCATTTAAGAGCAGTTGGAGGCCACGGAAGGAGAGTTGTATGGCATTGAAGCTCGTTTGGAGCTTTGTTAACACAGTGTCCAAAGAAGGGCCAGAAGTATACAGAAGGGTGTCGTCTGCGTAGAGGTGGATCAGAGAATCACCCGCAGCAAGAGCGACATCATTGATATATACAGAGAAAAGAGTCAGCCCGAGATTTGAACCCTGTTGCACCCGCATAGAGACTGCCAGAGGTCCGGATAACAGGCCCTCTGATTTGACACACTGGACTCTATCTGAGAAGTAGTTGGTGAACCAGGCGAGGCAGTCAATTGAGAAACCTAGGCTGTTGAGTGTGCCGATAAGAATGCGGTGATTGACAGAGTCRAAAGCCTTGGCCAGGTTGATGAACACGGCTGCACAGTACTGTCTTTTATCGATGGCGGTTATGATATCGTTTAGGACCTTGAGCGTGGCTGAGGTGCACCCATGACCAGCTCAGAAACCAGATTGCATAGTTCGAGAAGGTACGGTGTGATTTGAAATGGTCGGTGATCTGTTTGTTAACTTGGCTTTCGAAGACTTTAGAAAGGCAGGGCAGGATAGATATAGGTCTGCAACAGTTTGGGTCTAGAGTGTCACCCCCTTTGAAGAGGGGGATGACCGCGGCAGCATTCCAATCTTTAGGGATCTCAGACAATACGAATGAGAGGTTGAACAGGCTAGTAATAGGGGTTGCAACAATTGTGGCGGATAATTTTAGAAAGAGAGGGTCCAGATTGTCTAGCCCAGCTGATTTGTAGGGGTCCAGATTTTGTAGCTCTTTCAGAACATCAGCTATCTGGATTTGGGTGAAGGAGAAGCAGGGGTGGTCTTGGGCGAGTTGCTGTGGGGAGTGCAGGGCTGTTGACCGGGATAGGGGTAGCCAGGTGGAAAGCATGGCCAGCCATAGAAAAATGCTTATTGAAATTCTCAATTATCGTAGATTTAATGGTGGTAACAGTGTTTCCTAGCTTCAGTGCAGTGGGCAGCTGGGAGGAGGTGCTCTTATTCTCCATGGACTTAACAGTGTCCCAAAACTTCTGTGCTAGAGTTTGTGCTACAGGATGCACATTTCTGTTTGAAAAAGCTAGCCTTGGCTTTCCTAACTGGCTGTATATTGCTTCCTAACTTCCCTGAAAAGTTGCTTATCGCTGGGGCTATTCGATGCTAATGCAGAACGCCACAGGATGTTTTTGTGCTGGTCAAGGGCAGTCAAGTCTGGAGTGAACCAAGGGCTATATCTGTTCTTAGTTCTACATTTTTTAAATGGGGCATGCTTATTTAAGATGGTGAGAAAATCACTTTTAAAAGAATAACCAGGCATTCTCTACTGACGGGATGAGGTCAATATCCTTCCAGGATACCCAGGCCAGGTCGATTAGAAAGGCCTGCTCGCTGAAGTGTTTTAGGGAGCGTTTGACAGTGATGAGGGGTGGTCGTTTGACGGCGGACCCWTTACGGACGCAGGCAATGAGGCAGTGATCGCTGAGATCCTGGTTGAAGACAGCGGAGGTGTATTTAGAGGGCAGGTTGGTCAGGATGATATCTAAGAGGGTGCCCGTGTTTACAGATTTGGGGTTGTACCTGGTAGGTTCCTTGATCATTTGTGTGAGATTGTCACGTTCTGACCTTAGTTCCTTTTTTATGTCTTTATTTTAGTTTGGTCAGGGTGTGAGTTGGGGTGGGCATTCTATGTTGTTATTCTATGTTTTGTTCTGTGTGTTATATTTYTATATGTTTGGCCTAGTATGGTTCTCAATCAGAGGCAGGTGTCGATCGTTGTCTCTGATTGAGAATCATACTTAGGTAGCCTGTTTTCCCACTATGGGTTGTGGGTAGTTAATTTCTGTGTCTGTGTTTCACCATACAGAACTGTTTCGGTTGTTTGTTCGTGTTTTTGTTATTTTGTTCTGTGTTCATTTGATTTAGTAAATATCTATTATGGACAGTTACCACGCTGCATTTTGGTCCTCCTCTCCTTCCACCAACGCAGGCCGTTACAGAGATTGAGGGCATCTAGCTTAGATTGTAGGACGACCGGGGTGTTAAGCATATCCCAGTTTAGGTCACCTAACAGTACGAACTCTGAAGATAAATGGGGGGCAATCAATTCACATATGGTGTCCAGGGCACAACTGGGGGCTGAGGGGGGTCTATAACAAGCGGCAACAGTGAGAGACTTATTTCTGGAAAGGTGGATTTTTAAAAGTAGAAGCTCGATCTGTTTTGGCACAGACCTGGATATTATGACAGAACTCTGCAGACTATCTCTGCAGTAGATCATCWCAAGGGGAAGGCAGAATAGGTGGTGCAGTATTGTTCATACGCTCAACAAAATCTGTAGCAATTCAGGTAAGATAGTGTTTCTTAATAATGCGTTCAGTATTACCTTGTGCTATGGGCAACAAGGTAGTAAAAAATCTGATAAAGCAACATCAACAATAGAGGATATGTCAATAAAAAGCCCCTTGGTTATAACAAGGTCCAGATTAGTGCTGCGGTTATGGGTGGGCCTAGTAACATGTTGGATAAAGTCCATAGAGCTCAAAAGAGTCCAATTTAGTGGCCTTGGAGTCAGTCTCTTTGTCAACATGAATATTAAAATCACCCAACACAATGATTTTTGAATAGTTCAGATAAATCAGTAAAGAAAGTGGGGCAGTGCTTTGGTGGCCTATACAGGGTTATTGCCAGCACTGGTGGCTGACATTTAAACAGTGTAGCATGACGCTCAAAAGACCCAAAGTTGCCAAATGAAATGTCCTTACAGCTGAGMGCATCCAGCTATGAACTCAAATYTTTTACAAAATGTATTTATCTAAACTATCCCATCAAGCAAGGACAACTGTCCTGTTGTGCCACAGATCCCAAGCAAGGAGTTTAAATGGTAAAAGAGACCAAAAGCTGCTGCACTTTTTATTTGGGGATTATTTATTTGGGGATGCTGTAATTAGCTCACCATTTGTTTCCTCTCAAACCCAAGAGGGGAGGGACTACAGGCCCCATATCTGATTGGCCCAATACCATGTTATTTAGAGGGTAAAGCAGCAACTCTCCTTCTCTTCTTCTCTTCCCACACATGCTATAAATGGATGGTACCCAAGCATGCCACGTGTTTCTGCCTTGAAACAAAGCACTGTATACTATTATTAAGTGCATCAGAGTTTAGTCTTCAATCTGCACCTCAAACTATACAGTGCAGAGGGGGGAACAGACTTCTCTGCCAGTGCCTCATTCAATCTTTTTCATCCCTCTGCTAGCCTTGGTTGTTGGTTGTTTTTCTCTGGAAGCCAAAATCTAACATTTGGACTGGCTCTCCAAAAGCTAAAGATTCAGACACGTTGAGCAGTAGGGAAAGAAGAAAGACAAAGGCAACGGAGAGAGGAGGTTAGATGGTTATGATGTTAAACTAGCAACTTTGAAAAAGTTAAATGCTATATTTATAGGGTGAGAAAGAGACCAAGGAAATCAATGAGAGAGAAGGATAGGAAAAGAAGAGAGGGGGAGAGAGAGGAAGAGAGAGAGAGAGAGAGAGAGAGAGAGAGAGAGAGAGAGGAGAGAGAGAGAGAGAGAGAGAGAGAGAGAGAGAGAGAGAGAGAGAGAGAGAGAGAGAGAGAGAGAGCAGAGAGAGAGAGAGAGAGAGAGAGAAGAGAGAGAGAGAGAGGGAGAGAGGGAGAGAGGAGAAAGAAAGAGTGCTATGAGGCAGATGATAGCAGTAACCCTACATGCACCCACAGCTTCAACCCTCAACACAAACCCTCCTCTTCCATCTGGCTTACGGGCTGGAAAAAATGACAGAGCAGCAGAGCAGACACTGGTGGTAACTCCTCACAGACATCACTTCAGAGACTCTTCAGAGACTCTGATACTCAGACTACGTACAGCAATCCTTAAACAGCATTAACAGTACATTAAAACACTGAAATTGAAAAAGCATTACTGAATTTTTTTTWATGCCCCACACAGTTTTTCTTCCAGCCCTATAGGTCAGGCCTCTTTTACAGAACTAAACTCATATATACCTCCTTATACAAATAAACTGTGCATTACATCTTGACTTTTAAATGGCATTGTTGACACTTGAACGTGTTTTTAAACCCTACAGTACATCGTTTTCTTTCTAGGACTGAGGATTTTGTTTGAATGCCTCTACACTTCCTCTCCAGTCGGAGACAGAGAACAGAGATGTGAAGGATAAATAAAGAATCACATCCTTGACTGTGAAACCAAAACGTTCAGACGAACCTGCAGGCGTAAAGACAAACTGAGACAGACAGATGGGAGCTGAACTTCCTCCTCTATTGAAACAGATGCAGATACAACCACACATGCCAAGCTTGTCTTTGGGAACAGCACATTTTCAATGGAAGAAGATTATTGTATCAAAGAAATGGGGTCACAATTACAAAGTGATCCAGTGACTTAGCAGTGTATGAAAGCTAATGACTGAGGAGGACAACGTTTGGGATTACATGTGAACAGACTTGATCTAAGTCAAATATATTTTTTCCATACTAGGTTGAGGTAGGAGCTTTAGCTATGTACCCTGTGGGTCAGTTTCCTGGACAGAGATTACTCCTGGAATCTCCATTGAATGTGGTTTTTAGTCGAGGACTAGGATTCATCTCTGTCCAGGAAACTGCCCCTGTATATTTACCAATCATTTGGTTATCACTATCTTGACACCAACGTACGTACCTGTGCAAGGCATTTCTCATAAAAATATCAAACAGGTACAGTAGCTAAAAAAAAAAAGCTAACAACAACTTGCATTTCATATATTTAGCAATATATTTAGCAATGCATATATTTAGCAACAGTAGCAATGCTAACAACAATACAATATTAGAAAAGGGTTCCAAAAGGGTTCTTCAACTGTCCCCATAGGAGAACCCTTTTTGGTTACAGGTAGAACCTTTTGGGGTKCCATGGTACTGCACAAGTCTGCACTGGATCTGTCTAAGTAATAACTTTATCACAAGCTCAGAGATGTTTAAAACCAGTGTCCTCAACAAGTGCCCTCACAGGTTTTATATAGCTAGCAGGTGAGGGTTTGATTTTAAACAGGCAGAAGACATTGRAGCTTCTAGTTTCAGCCCATAACCCTGAAATGGAGGGGCAGATGCATTCCAATTAGATGGTTAACTCAACCCAACTACACTCCATATGTCATAGTAATACAACAACAATTCGTCATACAATCAGTACAGACCTGGGTTTCCCCAAAAATCTGTGCCTGTTCCAAAACTGCCACTTCAGCCAGACATAAGGAGAGTGAGCGGTACTACCAGGGGTCTTTCCCGTTCATATGTCTCATTCTTGAGAGGCCATTTTCTTTCCCCCATCTCCATCTTTAAACTACTCACACAGAGAGAGAGGCCTGGAGGAATCATTTACTTCCTGGAACGTAGGTGGCTACAGCAGCCTTAAAGCAGGAGGCTGGATCCTCACCCCTCGGGGAGGGATACACACAGACTGCAACAGGAAACCTGGAGTTCTTAACATGAATAATAGTTAGAACATATACATATGAGATAGATTGTGTTCAAACAAATCTATGTCTGAATTCCTTTAATTGGATAAATTGGTGAATTTGTGGTGATGTTGGATATCACTCTCAGCAYTGTCAGATGGAGCTGGTGGAAAAGAAGTAGAATTCTCTCAACTGTGGTCTTTCCAGTCTAAGCCACAAATTATACTTGACTTTTCTATAATGTTTCCTTTGGTAGAATAGGAGTGAAGGGTGATGTGCTCCGGTCCATTCCAATGAAATCAGATCGCAACAGACAATAGAGTTTCTTCTCTGAGCCAATCAATGCAATAATGCAGTACTTGTGTTGAAAGTTGGAGAAGAAAAGTTTGACATGCTGTTAGATTGTGGGACAATTGATTAAATGACATCTGAGTGAAAAGGAAGAATTTACTCTATATGGGATTGGTTGCTCAACCAAGAGAAAGAGAGAGAGAAAAAGAAAGAGGGGGAAATAGAGAGAGAGAGAGGCAGGAAGAAAGTGTAAGATGAGGAAGTTTCTTTTAGGGTCTCCACAGTCTCCACAAACCCTTCAGTAGTGAACAGGAAGTTGAAATTAAAGTAAGACATGGGGGCGGAACATGAGCTGATGCAGGGGTTTGTTGTTGTTGTTTTTCTCATCTCTGACCTCTCCTCCATAACTCTTGACGGTGACCCACCCTCTCCAGCTGTTTACATCTGGGTGCAGAGAAGAGACCCTCTGTGGGGGTGGGGAGCAGATTTGGTGTGTTTGCGTGTGCATGCTTGTGTGTGTGTGTGTGTGAGTGTGTGTGTATGAGTGTGTGTGTGAGTGTGTGAGTGTGTGTGTGAGTGTGTGTGAGTGTGTGTGTGTGAGTGTGTGTTGGGGAGTGAGAAAAGATTAGGCTTTGAAAGGGGATGATCCTGAAACACCCCTCTGCTTTCAATTTTTTTCATGAAGGTACATTTTTACCATATTCCAACATTGTCTRAAGTAAATATGGGGCGGCAGGTAGCCTAGTGGTTAGAGCGTTGTGCCAGTAACAGGAACGTTGGCTAGATCGATTCCCTAAGCTGACAAGGTAAAAATGTGTCGTTCTGCCCCTGAGCAAGGCAATTAACCCATTGTTCCCAGGGTGGTGAAGACGTGGATGTCAATTATGGCAACTGAAATGTGTCTTCTGCATTTAACCCAACCCCTCTGATTGTGCCTGTGCACCTCTGAGTCAGAGGGGTTGGGTTAAATGCAGAAGACACACTTCAGTTGAATACATTCAGTTGGACAACTGACTAGGTACCCCCCTTTCCCTAAAGGGTGAGCCTTTCCCTAAAGGGTCAGCCTTTCCCTAAAGGGTGAGCCTTTCCCTAAAGGCCTGACCTTTCCCTAAAGTGGCCTCAGTGAGCCTTTCCCTAAAGGCTGAGCCTTTCTACTCGCTAAAGGGAGAGCCTTTCGCTAAAGAGAGCCTTTCCCTAAAGGTGAGCCTTCCCTAAGGGTGAGCCTTTTCCCACAAGGGTGAGCCTTTCCCTAAAAGGCTGAGCCTTTCGCTAAAGGGAGAGCCTTTCGCTAAAGGGTGAGCCTCCCTAAAGGCTGAGCCTTTCCCTAAAAGGGTGAGCCTTTCCCTAAAGGTGAGCCTTTCACTAAAGGTGAGCCTTTCCCTAAAGGTGAGCCTTTCCCTAAAGGCTGAGCCTTTCCCCTAAAGGGTGAGCCTTTCCCTTAAAGGGTGAGCCTTTCCCTAAAGGTGAGCCTTTCCCAAAGGGTGAGCTTTTCCCTAAAGGGAGAGCCTTTCGCTAAAGGCGTGAGCTTTCCCTAAAGGTGAGCCTTTCCCAAGGGTGACCTTTCTCCCTAAAGGGGTCGAGCAGCGACTGCAGTTATAGATGAAGCAGTTGAAGTTGAGAAAAGGATATTATTGTGGTATGTGTCGCTGAGACAGCAACAACATTTTCCATATTGTAAAAAATAGAGGGAAAAATACCTCAACTCCATGAAAGGTCAGCCAATGAACATCTATTCCAGACACATGAAAAGAGAGCGGAGAAACCAAGGCAACCACTTAAAGGGGGAGGAGTTATCAAAGAGAATGAATAGGAGGAGGCAAAGAGCAGGTTCTCAGATTCCCATCAACATTAATATTAATGATGATGCCATCTTTCCCTCTCATGATGTTTTGCGTACAGACGAAGAAGGCGGAGCCTGATGGCAACCTCCCACCTTTTATAAAAGACAGCACGGTTGCTGTGACACAACCAATGAGAACAGGCCCTTATGACTCATCCTAACCCCCTTAACAACCTCACCAGCTCTCACTACCGCCCACATAATATTGGAATTGGATCACAAATGGATGTAATTTAGCAAGTTTATGGAGTTCAATACAGTATTAGTCACTCATTTACAACCATCTACTTTACTTTACTCTTCTATGTCTATCGGGCTTATCTTTTCAGCTCTAAATTCTTTTTCATAAAAGCTGGTTACGGATAGAGCGCATTGTCTCTCTCCTGTGTCTTCCAGCCCAGTCCAGACTGCCTTTCAGTCAGTGTGTTTCTTGCCCCCTATAGCCAGTGAGCGAGTCTGTGATCCAAATGGCACCCTATGTAGTGCTATGGGTCCTGGTCAAAAGTAATGCACTACATAGTGAATAGGGTGCCATTTGAGACGCATACAGAGAGACGCTCCAGACAGCTGGACTCACTTAAATCTGTTCCTCATGTGTGCCGTAATATGGAAAAAATGTCAGCGTTCGACTTCTCTCACACTGCCTTGGCTTGACTTAACCCTTTCATGGTACTGCAGACACATACACCTATTCCATACTGAGGCCTATGTACAGTAAGTACATCCTACTGTAACCTACATTCATTTGACCGTCCATTATAAATTGACTCATGAACAGACTCCTAATATTCTCCGAATTGCCAGTATTCCTCCAATAGTTATTTAATCTCAGCCAGCTGGCAATATCCAATAGTTATTTCCTCTCTGCCAGCTGGCTATATCCAATAGTTATTTAATCTCTGCCAGCTGGCTATATCCAATAGTTA
>NW_019942566.1:378810-386505 GCF_002910315.2 Salvelinus sp. IW2-2015 | reverse complement strand
TTCGCTCTGCCAGCTGGCAATATCCAAATAGTTATTTCCTCTTCTGCCAGCTGTGCTACATATCCAATAGTTTTTTTCTTCTTGCCAGCTGGCTATATCCAATAGTATATCTTCTCTGCCAGCTTGCTATTACCAAAAGTTATTTCCTCTCTGCCAGCTGCAACATCCAATAGTTATTTAATCTCTGCTAGCTGGCAATATCCAATAGTTATTCCTCTCTGCCAGCGTGCCAATATCCCAATAGTTATATTTAATCTCTGCCCCCCCGAGCTTACACTACACTGAGCAAAACGCTCACTCAGTTCCGGAATAATTGCAATCAAATATATATATTTACGCTCTGTGTTCGTCGTGATCTCTGTCGAATCGTCCTTCTTTTCTGTGTGGAATTCATATGCTCGTCGTCGTTGCTCTTAATATGATACTTCAGAGTCCCATTCAGAAATGTTCTTATAGAAAGATGTTTAGGGCAGTTGTTCAGCCTTCAACATTCAATGACGATAAACAATGTCCTAGCTGCAGACTAGTAATAGAGTATCGAAATTGCTCTTACTTCTGTCGGTATCGATAGTACTCAGAGTCCTTCAACAAACCATTACAACCTTCATACCCAGTTTATGGTCTCTACTCAAACCTTAGCCACTCTTGGTAATTCAGTAAGCTCAGTTTTAGTCTCCGGGGAAAATCCCAAGGTGGGGTTATATCCAAACTAGTAGGAAAGGGCTTCCCATGACGCCAGTATCAATGTCTGTGCTCATAGGGCGGGCCAAGACTTAGTTAAACATTTATAATCACATTACATAATTCACAAATAGTTTTAATCTTTACTCATTTAATTTTATGACAACAATAGATGGCAGGCCTCACAACTGAGCACCTCTTGATATAACAGCATTATGGTAATTAGTGGCAGCTGAATTTGGCTGTATCTACCACCAGCAGCTCGAACGAATAGAAAAATAATAGGAACACAAGGCGCTATCCGTTGTTTTTTGTTACAGAAATGTTTGCGATCTGAAGCTTGAAATGCCTTGGAGATCGATCAAGTCGATCTCGACTTTCTCTTCGGACTGGTTGGTGACCATGGTTCTCAGACTCCTGTATCTATGTTTATAAAACCATCCTACAAGTCGAGTTTCAATTGGAATTCAGTGACGCATCAAATGACGACACATAACACAGACAGCTGAAAATGTATGGTCTCACTGGTGCTTCTATTTGTCTTCTATTACCTTCTATTGTCTACTGACTCATGGTTACATTTGGTCTGTTTATTGTCTCACTGACCATGGCTACACTGGCCTTCCTATTGTCTTACTGACCATTGGGTTACCTGGCCTTCTATTGTTTACGACCATGGTTACGACACTGGTTCTTCTATTGTCTACTGACCATGGTTACACGGCCTTCTTACTTGCTCTACTGACCATGGTTACACGGACCTTCTATTCTCTACTAGAACCATGTTACACTGTCTTCTATTGTCTACTGACCATGTACAACTGGGCTTCTATGTGTCTACTGACTATGATGTACTATCTGCCTTTCTATTGTCTACTGACCAGGTACACTGCCTTCTATATTGCTACTGACCATGGTACACTATGGTCTTTCTATGTCTGACTGAACTGCCAGTTAGCCACTGGTCCATTCTATTGATCTACTGACCAGATGGTTACACTGGATGCTTTCTAACTGTCTACTGACCATGTTACACTGATCCTTCTTATGGCTACTGACCATGGTTACCATAATACAGTTGGCAGTGTTGTTGTTGTGTGTGAAACAACAATCCGGTTGGACCGTGGTTCAAGACCATCTCCCAGACGCTACTCTCCGCTGAAGAACAGTGACAAGTCAGTCTGTCGTGTGGGTGTCTTTGTGCATGTATGCCTGTCTGTCTGTGTGTGTGTGCGTGTCAGTCCCATCTCCACAGATGACACTGATGTGAGTCTGATGTAGTCATGTGTGTTGTATGCAATGTCAACAAGCCTGAGACCGCCCACATCTATCTGTCCTTAAAACCTGATCTACGACTAATGACAAAACAACCCATATTCAATCATGAGTCACGTCAGTACTATAGTTCCAGTGATTAAAAGGCGCCTGAGCAAACATTTTGCTGCCTCGCTAACGCTAAATGAGAATTTCACACGTGGGTTTTACCTGGATAAAATATGTAATGATGAAGCATGTGATTCATTGCCCACAGCCTTACTTTTGTTTGCGGTTGGCAGTAGTTGGACATGCCAAACACACATACTACACACAGAGGATCCTGTGCTACCTCTATAAATTCCAGTCTTCATGGAGTATTCTTCAGACATGAGGAAAGTGAGCCGGACCTTCGTATGAATTAAATTCTTATGGAAAGAAAACATTAGTATCAACTGTCTCTCTTTTAACGGACACTGAGCAGTGGTGTGTGTTGTGTGTCGTGATTGTGTGTGTCTGTGTGTGTGTGTGTGTGTGTGTGTGTGTGTGTGTGTGTGTGTGTGGGGGTGTGCTGTGTGGTGTTGTGTGTGGTGTGGTGTGTGTTGTTGTGAGTGTTAGTTGTGTCGCTGTAATGTGCTGTGTGTGTGTGGTGTGTGTGTGTGTGTTGTGTGCTGTGGTTGTGCCTGACAGTTGCTGTTCGCTGTGCTGGTAGCGTGGACGCGTGTGCTATCTGCGCACGACTGTGCTGAGCATAGACTAGGGTTCCATACTTTTGGAGATTCTGGAAGGAAGTTCACTATCATAGTCTAAAGAGTTTTGACTGCATCAAATACGTGATTCCCAAAATGGCACCTTATTACCCTGTTTATACCGCAATACTACTTTGCCAGCCCTAGAAGAGGAGCGCACAGTAGGTGAACAGAGTGCCATTGGAAACCCACCCTGTAATGTCTTTCATCCTCGTTTTACATGCAGGTCCCAGCGCAGGCACGGCTTTAGGAAATGTGCAGTGTTTGACCTAGAGATTGTAAGGTTTAAACGTCTGAAGGGCCATCTATTTCAGGCGGTTGATTTCCAGCCCTCTATGTTAGATGGTACTCAAAACTCACCTTGCATCCAGATAAACACTCGCATTCGCCTATGTAAGCACTACTTTTGACCGATAGCTCCTGGTCAAAAGTAGTGCCTTTTGGGATGCGTCCAAAGTGGATGGACTGTTTCTGTTCTGTCTCTAAGCACAAACAACCAGAACCACATTATTATCATCAAAAGCCTAATGGCTTAGACACTAAAATCACTAATTTCTTACAGAAAAACAATCATTGTTGGGGGTTATGGAATCATTTTGAAAGTCCTAGTACATTAGATGGTGACTATAACTGTCTGATTCAGGCCAGATCTGTCTTGCTCCGGGCTTATCTCTCTCCCAGACTTTATGACTGATTAATTCACTTACGTTTCTGTTGGCACTAGTATCACTCCAAAAGTGATTGTCTATGGAGTTCAGGCTCCCCTTCTAAAATCTGGTCCTCTTAATATTTGTTTTGTTTTTGTTTCTTTCTCTCATCAAATGATGGATTCCTTTCTCAGTTGCTTTGTCAAGGGAAGGCCTGGACCCTCTTTGTAACGTTACACAAGTGCTAAACAAAAATTAAAAGCTAGATTTGAATTGCTTAAGCGTTGATTAGATTTTGCATTTCTCTCTCTGTCGAAAGACGCCGGGATGAGTCGGGTTATGCCTTTTCTGTGCAACGAAACCTGGACCGCGTCTCCATGGCTAAGGCGACCCAGCATGGAATGTCCAACACGTGTGTTTCGGACCACACCCAGGCCTTGTGGAGATGGGATGGTTCATCGATCTTAGACAGTGAGTACGACATAACATTGCTGCGGTCTGTGTACATGTTTCGACAGTAGTAGGACATCATTTGCTGCGGTCTTTATCACTTTTGACAGTGAGTAGGACATCATTTGCTGCGGTCTGGTTACGATGCTATGACATAAGGACATCATTTGTCTCGGTCTGTACAATGTTTGACAGTGAGTAGGACATTCATTTGCTGCGTCTGTTACATGAGTTGAACAGTGACGATAATAGGACATCATTTGCTTCGCGTTCTTGAACCATGATTGACATGAGATAGGACATCATTTGCTTCTGGTCTGTGTTACATGTATTTGTATCCGTAGTAGGACATAATTTTGCTTCGGTCTGTGACATGTTTGACAGTGAGTAGGACATCATTTTGCCTGTCTGGTTCCAATACACATGATACTAAACAGACATAACGTTCCACCGGTGCTTCCTATGTGCTCAATATAGTTATATTGTGCTTCAGTTATCGGGCAAAGTGGAGCTATTTTCTGGTGCATGCGAAGAAATAAAACTGTAATTTTCAAAGATTTTTGACATTTCCCAGTAACTGACACTTCCAATACGTCACAACCATTGAATTATTCAGAACCAACGTTGAAAAGAAAGTCAAAAACCAGATATCGAAGGATCTAGCCACCACTCTCAACAACGTATCTCATTAAACGGTCATTGAAGAGTCAGATGTGTATATCTCTCCCTGTTGTTGTCATAAAACGCATTGCTGATTTGCTGGCTAGAAACAATACCATGCTAACATTGTCTGTCTAATAGGCTACACAAGCATCGGGTTTTATGGCAGACAACCGGCCTGATAATTGAGAAACCATATTATGCATGCCAACTGAATGCATAATTCGAACAAAGTGATAAATATGTGTGTGACTCAAATCAATCTCATCGTTTCCACGATGTGTTGAAAACCCTTCATTCACTTTCTTAACTTTATAACAGGCAAGTTAGTTACGAACAAACTCTATTTTCACTGACGCCATGAACACGACTGCCTTGTTAACTACCTTGTTTCAGGCAGAACGGACAATCAGACCTTGTTATTCAGCTCAGGATTTGATCTTGCTCCTTCGTTACAAAGTCAACACTCTAATAACTATGCTTCTACCCTCACCCCATCACTGCATGAGCTCTGGTGTATGTGGTTTGTATAATAACTCGACAACATATGAGTCACTGGTCTTGAGTTGTATTAAGGACAGGTTATTACATATGAGTCACTGGGGTGAGTATGTTTACGCCGCCAGCTGGCTATATCCAATAGTTATTTCCTCTCTGCCAGCTGGCAATATCCAATAGTTATTTAATCTCTGCTAGTTGGCTATATCCAATAGTTATTTAATCTCTGCTAGTTGGCTATATCCAATAGTTATTTCCTCTCTGCCAGCTGGCAATATCCAATAGTTATTTCCTCTCTGCCAGCTGGCTATATCCAATAGTTATTTCCTCTCTGCCAGCTGGCTATATCCTATAGTTATTTCCTCTCTGCCAGCTGGCTATATCCTATAGTTATTTCCTCTCTGCCAGCTGGTGATATCCTATAGTTATTTCCTCTCTWTATCATGTGTGTGGTAATTAATGGGAGACAACAACTGGTAGAATTGTTTGAGATTTTTTTTGTATAGCCTATATGAAGGTAAAAGTAGCAATTTGTTTCAAGCTGCAACGTTTTACATCAACTTTTTGAACTTAAACTGTATCATTGACATGAACTTAAACCGCAACTTAAATGGTAAGCCAACAAGATCTCACGGTTTAACCAATTTGACTTCAGATCCAGACGTTTTTTACATGTTTATCCAAAAGTCCCATTTTGAAGTTGCTGCAAATGTCAACATTTGAATTGTTTTAGACACGCTGGGTTGCTCCTCTTGTTGCAGCTGCCCCCTGGGTTGCACCGCTTCTGTCACTCATTCCAAATGGTTAAGTTAAGAGTTAAGGTTTGGGATAGGGTTAAAACAAAAACAACAACGGTTAAGTTTAAGCATTCATTCCGAATGGTTAAGTTAAGGTTTAAGGGCAACCCCACCATTTTCAACCTCATCATCTCCAGCATAACACCAGTGTCTACATATGTGAAAATGTGCACATTTCTACATTTCTACAATATCAAGTTAAAAGTTCTACCTGATGAAATCATCAAAGTTTTTAAAAAACGGTGATTTTCAAACACTATGAGATTCGGGGTGACGTTGGGAGCAAGAATATACCCTCCCTCTGGCTAGAAACTCACTGCAGGTCCACGGTTTTTAGTACTTTTAATCCTAACCTGTGATGTCACAGAGAAGCAATTTTTAGGACTTTATCTTATTAATCATAGATCAAAGAAATGCACTGTTTTCACATATGTAGACACTAGGTATTGTGCTGGAGATAATGAATATAAGGTTGAAAGTGACGGAATTGGCATTTGAAGTTTGGGATAAGGTTTAAACAAAAGAAATGACTGTCTACTGTAGCACTGGGATTGAACACGCAACMCTCGGAGCCAGAGCTCGCGGCTTACGCCCATCTGCTATCCCCATCCACAAAGCCCTAGCAAAACCCAAGCYTACTTGATGGTAATAGCACTCAATGTTGCCCCTAGTGGCCGGTTTTGAAGGCATCTCCCGAAGTCCTCGAGACATGGATGGACGTCCAATTTCGAAGTGAATTTTGAGCAACCTGGCTGAGGCTATAAGTGAGACTGACATACTAATTTAYGTTTTTGACTTAGACATCCTCACAACCTGTAAGAATTTGGATTGATAAAATTTAAACATTCTATCTAGTGCGGGAACAATCCAAGCAAACTTGCCCCAACTACCCTTATATCCAAAGAGTTGGACATCTGTGGATGTCCAGCAAGACAATAGTAAGGCTTGAACCCTTGTAAAATCATTGACGTTCTTTGAACTTGAACTGAGACGCCCTTTTTGTATTTGTTCATGACCGCTAGACGTTTATAAATGCATCTCTTATTGGACAATCCTATTAYGCCTTGCAGGTTTTCTCTCTGAAACCACAGACAGAGCTATCCACCAATTTGCCTGTTGCTCTGGACTCCAGTGACATTGTGTGGGGATATTTCTGTCACGTTTATTATGCCTTTGCTGACCAGACCATGAGTCATGTGGACACAGAGGAAGATAACTATGTGTTAGGCAGAACCAAGGGTGGTTCCCAACTTTGATTTTCTTTCACGACACACACGTTCTCTCACTAAAATTCAACTCTCACAGACAGAGATAGGGATAGTTGGCATTTTGTTGTTGGATCACCATTGGATACCCTGGGTGGTATTTTGCCCAATCAAAGTGAACGATTTTCTTTGACTGTGAGGTTACAGAAAAGCAGCAATGCAATGAGCAAAAATTCAGACAGCTGCAGGGCTCCATGAGCCCTTTTAACATTGAAGAGGAAAAACAACTGTGTTCTGAGCCTCCAACGGGACAATCAAGTGTTCCCAGTCCGCTCTCACCCATGTTTATATATGTTGACTAATTTTTATACTCACAGGCCCTACCCCCACCTCATCCTACAGTAATAACTCCTCAATAACCCCAACCCCCTCACTCACTTAGAAACAGCGCTCTGAAGCATTTTAGAGAAATATGTTCCACTGGAACAGCCTGCAGATGTGGTAGCCACGAGCAGCAGAGAGAGGGGGAGATAGAGAGGGGGGAGGGAGAGAGGAGAGAGACAGAGTGAGAGAGAGAGAGAGAGAGAGAGAGAGAGAGAGAGAGAGAGAGAGAGAGAGAGATGCATGGGTTTGGGTTAATTTTTTGCAGTTTAATGCTAATTTCCTACATTCTACACATTTGCCATGGATTTAATGTTTAACTGAGCTGGAGCTGTCAAATCGGTGAGCAGTTTCTCTTGATCATTGTCACTAA